>NC_060953.1:0-72500 GCF_022045245.1 Lucilia cuprina | reverse complement strand
CTTTATTATAAAATAGTATGAGTCCTATCATGTTTGCATCGTACACTCACGTCAAGAGTGGCCTAACTAAAAAACATACTTTAAAAAAGTCTTTTTACATGATTAAATTAAACATGTAAGAATAAAGTTTTGTTGTTTATAAGAAAATATAATTTTTTTTAAATAACGAACATTTGTTGTAGTCTGTTAAAAAATGGCGAATGTTGAGTTATGGCATTATTGAAAAAATAAGCAAAATATAAATATTTGCAATTTGATTGCGTCAATGCCGTTATTACAGTAACTTTTCTATTTAATTAATAAAAATAAATTTAAAAATTTTCAGGAAAGTTGCAATAGTAAATAAAAAATTTGTATTTTATAATTATATCAATTTATATACATACATATACCAAAGGATAGATTTTACCTGCCAATTAATGAGCAAGAATTTTTTTAATCCTGTTTTTGGGTCTTCAATTCGTACGAAGGCATACATTATTTTTCCACTATTCAAATCCTCACATAACTCTTCCACGCCACCCTCTCCACTTGCCACTAGTTTTAAGACATTTGTCTGACCCTCATATCCAAACAATGCCCTGTTGCAAATACACCAAATGTGAAAGTATTAATGGATGTACATTATGCAAAATCAATAAAAGTGGGTATCTATATAATTACCAATCAGTTGATGACTTGTCGTCCAAAACATCTTTCCAACCAGCTTCAATCTGCTTCCTATACTTATCAAAGCTAATGGCCATAATTTGCAGCTGTCTGTTTAGTTTGTTTTATTGTTACTTGTGCTTTTAGGAAAACCCACACCCAAAAACGAAGCAAAAACTAACACCACTGAAAGCAAGTAGACGTCGACCTTGAGTCTTCTTAATTTATGAACTACTGCCACCTATTTAAGTTACCGGTATATTGATGAGTCAAAATTTCCTATTTATAACTTTTTAATCCGCTAAACTTTACATGAAAATATTCTCACACTTTCTCTTCTTCCTCAATTAAAGCAAGTGCATTTTCTCCTTTGAATACTTTAAATTTTGGTGACTTGCCAATAATCGTTTGATTAAATGAACGATTTAATTAATTTATGTTTTTTGACAATTAAATATTCTTTGGAGCTGCAATGTATTTTTTAGCAAAACACCAATAATAAATATTTTAATACATCTTTAGCTCTCCACAAAAGTAAATGTTTCTATTCCTAACATTTATTTCTTTTATTTTTTCACAAAAGTATCAACTACATCAAGGCGAATTCACATAAGGTATTGGCAATTCACCAACTACAAAAGGCTTAAACACATACAACACTTTGCCTCCAATTGCGACTGACAGCTAAGCAATGTATACTTAACACCATCAATGTACATTAATTATAAGGTAGAGTTTAAAAAACAGCCAGCTGATTGCATTTTGATAATAGGTACACTCTTAAGTGTACACTTTTAAGGGTGATTGTTATTAACAATTAATAATTACCTTATGAAGTCACCTTGGACAATTGTTAACAAAAATTTATTATATTGAAGTTCGCATCTTTGGAATTTCCGTTCTATTCCATAAATTCCAACTTGTATTCACTGTATTGCTATGAACATAAATATGGCATCTCTACGCGAAATGGTATTGAGTGGATGGCAATAAATGTCATGTCAGATGCAGAATGTGCTAAATAAGCGACAAAGCAAAATTCCATTGAGATTCTTCGCATTCCACTTATAAAATTCATACAAGAAAATACATTGAATTGGTTTTAAATTGTTGATTTGTTGCAAAAAATTGCTAAAAGAAATGAACAAAAGTAATAAATATTTCATTAATATTACCGTCAAAGACTAAAAAGTGAAAATAGTTGAAAAAAATATAAAATTTAGCTTTTATAAAAAAGATTCTCCCCGCGATAGTGCAAAATGTTTAAATATTTTATATACGCTTGTGTTCGTTAATCAAATATTTCTATATGTATAAAAATATACTTTCATATTTATATTTACATACATATGTACATATCAATGTATATACATATAGTATATAATACATAAGTGTATTCGCTGAATAAGGTAAATAAATATTGAATTCATTCTATTTAATAAAGCATTTATTTAGTAATGTTTTGGATAATAATTTACGTAAAAGGCATGGTGTTTTGAAAAATTCAAGTCTATGGAGAGTCATAACTGGAGAGTAACTTGAAATTAATCAAATTTTAAAGATCAAATATATATGTATGAATGTACTTACATTACATACATACATGGTTTTATGTACAAAATTTGCAAAATTGTTTATATACCTATCTGCAATATATTATAATTAATATGTAGTTTTATTTTTATAAATTATAGTATCTGATGTGAGCTATAGTCGGTATGGATACTGCATGTGCATCCTATGCTATAACATATTTTTATAGTAATACATATTGTAAAACACTACTTCCATCTTAATTTATTAAATACTTTAAAAAGTTTTGAGAATTATTTTGTGGAAATGTAATTATATACATAAATAGTATTCAAAAATTGAGCTTTTAAAAATATTTGTGGTAATAGAATAAAAATTCGAAAGCATTCTGAAACGTTCTGTACAAAATTTTGCTCAAGTTTCTTTTTGTTATAAAAAATATATTACGTTTGTAGGATGTATGTATGTAGAAATACAAACCTGTCCAAACTTCATCGTGCTTATTACTTCTTTTACGTCCCACTGATTTTGCTGCGTATCCATTATAACAGAGTTTAAAACAGCTGCCTGACTTGTACATACAAACATATAACAATTTCTTAAATGACGGCCTCCACCTCTGCCTTCTCATAATCTCCAGCTTTTGTATTCTTCAGTACACTATGACTAACAGCATACATACAAAGGCATTAACATACAGATATACATACATATGTACATGAAATACCCATACAGAGAAAATAAACTATTACCAGCAAAAAGAAGCATTAACAACAAGTTGTTACCATATGGGCTTGTTGGTTTGTTGTTATAGCTCAGCTTATTAATATCATGCTACTACTTTATCGATGGCGACCCAAACACCAGTAGCATTTTGTTTAGTTTTTCTCACCCATTCTTAAAATAAATCTGAAAAACAATCTGAATCCTTAAATCTTCCCGTACACATCCGTGCTTTAAATAATACAATGTATTCCAGAATATCTACATACATATGTATGTACGTATATAGTATGATCAAATGAAAATTGCGTATAAAAATTAATTTGCATTAAATTTACAGTATTACTCATGTATGTAATGTATGTACATATACAAAAAAATCCGAAGTGTCGAATAAAGGGTAAATTTTAGTCGGTTTTGTCTGAATTTTTAGATGAATTGTGTATATGTTTATACGATTCGTTTCTTTTGGTGCTTTTTAAGTGTGTGAGTGTTTGCTGTTGTGCTCATTTGCCGGTTTTTACTGCCATTTTTCTGAGCCGTTTTGGTTTTCTTCGATTCGTTTTCTTATACAATTTTGTTTGACTCCAACAAGTTTTGTATGTTGTGCAGTTGCATCCCAAATATTAAACAATATAAACTATTAGCTTCAAAACTTAAAAAGTAAAAATAATAAAAATTCATGGATAAATTTTCTTTTAGTTAACGTAGGTTAGAATTTTAAGATTTTGATTAAAAATAAAAATAAAATCGAATTTTAATCTTACATTTACAGATTTCCATTGGAATTTAAAACAACGTACAATTTAGCCAGTCAGGATCGTTCGCACATTCAATATTTGCATTGTGGATATATAAAAAAAGCTCTAAGATACTTAACTTAAATTTAAGTAAGAAGTTGTCAATTACTGACATTGTTGTTTTAGTTTTCTTTAAAGTTGCAGTGTTTAATGAACGAAGTTTACGCGCTTTTAATTATTTTCTAAATGATAGTCTTTCGTTTTGGTTCGTGTATATTTTCTCCTCCCACTCACCTACAAACGTAAACATTTTTTTAAAGAAAAATAAATATACTTTAAAATTGTAATAAAAAGATAAATAATTTAGCCACGCCAGACATACTGACGTCGATTTAATCGAAAACAATTATTGGTTCTTATGTGTTTGAATGCTTGTGTTTAGTTTGCAACAATATAAAACTTATTTCAATAAAAAAGGATTTATAACGAAACATTGCAAAGTGAAAGTGAACAAAAGGTATTTTATTAAAAAATATTTTTTACGACAATAATATCAAAAAAGGCTGTTAAAAAGCATGGAATCTGCGTTAGATGTTTTATCACGTGCTGCTACAATGGTGCAGGATAATGCAAATGGTATGTATTTTTTTTGTTCCATATAAACTCATTTTAAGTAACATTAGACTTACTCAAAAATTACTTTTTTATGAAGCGATTGCATTAGTAATTACTTAAATTTTAAATAACTTAAATTTTTAAATTAAAAATTTAAATTACTTAAATTTTTCATTACCATTATTTTTGAACCCATTCGGCCTACAAGAACTAGTTAACTGTTATAAAAATTTTAGTTTTCTATTTTTTTAAGTTTTTTTTATCGACATATTACTTTAAAGACATAAAATTTTTTTCGAACATGACTTCGAATTTCCTAACCCAATTTCAAATATTCGAACATATTATTGTATTGTCATTAGCTACCCAATTTCAGCTAATTTGGGCTATGGGAAAATTTTTCTGAATTCATATTAAATATAAAAACATTTTTTGTTTTTATTTGATTCAAGGACTTCTAAGGACATTATCAATAATTATTTTTTATGCCCTTTTTTAGGAAATTGATTTGTAGTGGTTTCCTGGTTTAACGAAGTCTCAGTTTATCGAATTTGGGATTTAACAAACGGGTAATGTTTTCCATTGAATACCTTATAAATATTAACAGTGAATGAGTAAATTTAATACAAAAGGCCACTAAATTTCATTATTAACTAAAAGCTATTAATAATCAAGATTCTAAATTTATCTAGTTGGGTAAAAAGTACCCTTTATAGGGTAACCTTCACCTTCGTTTTTCAGAAGACCCCAAATATGAATTTTTATTAATTCTATCAAAAATCGGATGAAATAGAATCAAAATATATAATATTATGGTAAATTTTGTTATTCTTGTTTATAAAATTAAAGCAGAGCCAGAGCAGAATCCATAAAAGGGGATTTATTTTAGTTTTCAAAAGGTACTTTTTAAATTTTCTATTGAACCTAGAAACATGAAATTAAGTATGTAGAGCCCGGACTAGGTTAGAACCTATAAGGGGTGATATTTTGGTACTTTTTTGTTTTTCAAAAGTTACTATAATATGGAACTTTTTACCATATCGTGGTGAAGGGTATATAAGATTCGCAAAGCCCAATATAGAACTCTTACTGGTTTTAGCTCAAAAAAAACTTAGTACAAAAAATATATCTGATAAATGTAATTCTCTAATATCGTTTTATGCGAATGTGAATTTATGCGTTTTTAGAATTCTAAACATTTTGTTTGCAAATATAATTTTGAGGAAAATGTTGGTTCAAATACATCCAAAAAAATTCTCAACAAGGAACTACTACTGATTTTTCATCAATTCCGGTTCAGATATGTACGTATTGTTTAAATTCTTTGTACATGAAATACTATTTTTACTTTAAAGATATTATATGTATTTTCGTTAAAAAATCATATATGTATATGTTCGTTACCTTTATTTTTTATGGTTTCAGTAAAAAATTAAATTTTTCTTGATTTTTTATTTGCGATTTTGTTAGATTTTTAATGGAAGGATTTAAAAATTCAATTAATCGCATAAAACGAAATTTGAGTGTACATACTTCGTTTAATTTTTCCTGGGAAGTTACTCAAACAATTTCGTGTGTAGTGTCTATCGAATTTCTTGAGTGAAAGATTTTAAACTTTTAATTGAATATTTTTATAATAAATTATAAAAATATTCAATTAAATTTCAGTTACTCAAACAATTTCGTGTACTATATAGTGTAGAAATTATTGAGTGACAGATTTCGACATAAGGAAAATTATGTTGTATGTTTAAAATTATTTAAAAACATTGAAATATGAGAGGTTGAAGGTAATAGGGAAAAATGATATTATTTTGATGTATATTGAATATGTGACACTGCTCTTAAACATTCACGCCCATATTCATAAACTATTATTTGATAAAAAGTTTATATAACATAATTTTCATATAAAATTTAATGAATGAGTGCTATCTTTTAAAAATAAAGGAATTTTATTGAAATTTTCATATATGATTTGTAGAATTAAGATCTAAGAAGTTTTTCGGGGAACATTCATGTTTTTAAGAATAAACTTCTAGCTTATTTTAATCTCTAGTGGGACTTTTAATGTTTTTAGTTTTTGATACTCTAAGCATTTAATTATTAAAGAGATGATGATGTTTTGCTGGGGAACACTATTTATTTATAAGGAGTGAGATCGAAAAATTCTTAACATACATATATGTTTATAAAAAAGAAACCACTAAACTTACAGCTTTATTTTTTTTTTTATTTGATTCAAATTATTATAACAATTTACAAAAAAAAATATTTTTATAGTTTTAATCACTAGTGATGAAATTTTGAACCCTTTTCGGAAACCCTTCCATTAACGTTTTTATAGTGCTTTCTGTCACTTTGCTCGAACATGTAGTCCATCTCCGTTTAAAATCTATCACACTTTTGGACACCTTTTTTGTACTCTTCAATTCTCTTTTAACAAGAGCCCAATATCTCTCCACTGGCCTTAGCTCCGGGCAGTTTGGAGGATTTGCCTCTCTTGGTACAAATACCACATTATTGTTCTTGTACCACTCAAGGGCTTGTTTACCATAGTGACAGGATGCCAAGTCAGGCCAAAAATAAGTGGACACATTATGAAGTCTTATGAATGGAAGCAGCCTTTTTTGTAAACATTCCTTGATGTAAATTTCGGTATTTATAGAGCCCTTTGTAACAAATGATTGGCTTCTTTTGCCGCAACTGCATATTGCTTGCCATACCAAGAACTTTCTGGGAAATTTTGTCTGCTTTTGGGTCCTAAACTTTTCTTCAACATTCCCTCGATCATCAGCAACATAAAACTTTTGACCTGGAAGTGGCGAAAAATCTGCCAGAACATACGTTTCGTCATTCATTATGCAGCAAGAATATTTTTTTATAAAACTTGACTTCAATTTCCGTGCTCTGTTTTTGGCCTCTAAATTTTTAGCAGCGTTCCTGTCAGGAACTTTTTGAGCCTTGTATGTTTTTAAACCTGCATTAGCTTTAACTTTTCGTACCAAATAGTCCGAGCACTGAGCTAACCGAGCTGCTTTCCTACCGGATGTGTTGGGAGCTCTTTTGAAAATGCGTTCTATTTTTTTGGCTTTAGAAACACCATGTGGACCATTCCTTCTACCTGAACCAGGTTTTCTATCAACTGACAAGATCTCCCGGTACTGTTTAATAACATTGGAAACAGTTTGAAGGCAGACCTTTGTATGCTTGGCCAACTTTTTGTAAGACCAAGTTGGGTTTAGTTGAAAATATTTAATAATTTCAGTACGCACTTTTTTCTGGTCACTCATTTTAATCAGATTAACAAAAAAATTAATGTAATTGACATTACACATAATAACTGACATGTTTTTCAAAGGTAACTTGATCAAAAAAAAAAATCAAATAATACTTTGGTTGAAAAATGTAATGAAAAACGTGTGTTAAGAATTTTTCGATCTCACTCCTTACATATTTTTTATATATATTTATATATTTTATTTTTTAATATCTATTAATTTGGCCAAAAGGCTTTTGTATTATTAGATGAATAAATAAAAGTAAAATAAATAAATAATCTACATCTTTCTTCATTATAATTGTATCAACTATATATGTAATTAAACAAATTTTACTTAAATTTATTATTATTATATTTATTATTATGTATACTAAAATGAAAATTGCCAAAATTGCAAGGAAGGATTAACCTTGTAAATGGTTAAATTGTTGAAATTTTTCGCATATTTTCTTTATAATTATAAACTTATAACTGAAAATAATCCTAAATCAAGCCTTAAAAATATTCATAGATGTTACATTTATCATTAAATTCTTGTTTCATAGTTATGTATATTAAATAATAATATACATATTTTTGAATTTTTAAATTCCACTGACGGAATACCAAATTCTCAAAAATTGTTTATGAATAAACAAAAAGAAATCGTGACAAATTAAAAAAATATAAGTGCACTTCTCATGTGTAAAAAATATACAGAAATAAAGTTATTGAAATTTAGCTTGCCTTGGAATTTCAAGTATTTTTCAAACACAGTTTTTGTGTATTTTATTTTCTTTATTTACTTTTAAAAAACTTTGATTTAAGTGCAAACAAATATTTTCGAGTTTCTTTATATTGCTACAATTGATTATTATTAATCAATAATACATATGTTTAAAAATATTATTGGTAGATATTATTTCAATAATGCTTTGCCGCCGTTATATTTCCACAATGGATTTCATTAATGTAAATGCTATAAAATAAGTTATTAATAAAATTTTTCATGATTTCTAATTAGTTAAAAATAAAGGCTTCTCGAGGTGATATGTAAGTTCTATACTGTACGCAATCTTTGTACGTAGACGTTTTTAAATCGTTGTTCTTAGTGTTTCATATCTAAAATTATCTAGTTTTAATGGCAAATATTTTGATATAATTTCGGTTTCTTTTTTTTTACATGTTTCTAGTTTTAGTTTGACGTTTTTACATTGTTATTTACTTCTGTATTTATTGTAAAGTTGTTTAACAACTTTTCCTTTGAGTACTGATGATGTTATTTTGTATCGAATCAAATATAGATTTTTGTGAGAAAGAAAATTCATGTATCTTTTTCACAAAAATCTAATTATTTTCATTAATTTAAAATGAATCTAATAAAATATTAGTTAGGTTATTAGATCATAAAATAACTAAATTAAAAAATGTCGAATTTGGCCGACGAGCATACATAAAGTGATAGAAATGTTAAAATAAAACAAATTTTTATTGAGGCAACAGACTTTAGTTATAACTTTTGATTATAAATATAATTTTAGGTAATATTTTCATATTCAAGATAATCATAGCAAAAGCAAATAATAATTGCTAATTTTAAATAATAGCTAAAAAATTACATTTTGCAGTGACTGGAGACCATCTTTGTAGAAATAATATTATATTTAAGAAATATATTTATGGTATTGGTAGATAATTTCATAGAAGAGTCCGTATGATGTGATTTATTACAAAAAATAAATAATAGAGCTAGTCATAATAAACTAATACCATAATACTTTAAAAAAGGATAAGATGTCCATTAAATAATGTTCGAGACATCTGGAAGATATCACACTAGATGGCGTTAGAAATATTTATATATAAATAATGCTAGCATATCATTAGATCCGGCAAGACCCTGTTTAGATAACCCTTATTTCGAGGAAAACCAACGTTTTAATAATAAAGTTTGTTTCAGTTCAAAATTTAGTTTTTAAGTAAAATAGTGGATATCTAAATAAGAAAATATCCGACACCCAATTCAAAAAGATTCCAGAAAAATTTATACTGAGGTCAAAATTTTCAATCGCTGGTAGGGAACTGAAGATCTTTTTTTTATAAAAATACTTTTAATTTTCTCGTGTTTAGTACATTAATGTGTTGTTTCTAAATAACGTGTTAGTAGTTTGAGTTAAAATTTTACTTGTATTTTGTTTTTGTTACAATAAAAAATACAAGTAAAATTTGTGCTCAAACTACTCGCTCGTTATCAAGAAACAGCACATAAAAAGCATCGTTTAAGAAGTATTACTCCTAAAGCAAACAATAATATAAAAAATATATACGATTTATTTGTGTCGATTTATGGGACGTTATGGGTTAATATTATGCAAATACGTAGACATCATTGTAAAAACAAAATGGATAATGAACTTTAAAAGAAAGCACATAGGTAGAAATCCCTACAGCTAACAATTCCATTTTTATAATAATATTACCATTAAAAAAACCAAACTGATAAACACTAAGCTACAGAAAACAAGAAATTGCAAAATAATAAGAAATATCAAAAAAAAAATAATAATAAAATAAACAAATAAAAGTAAAAACAAAACAAACAAAAAATACGAACAGTTGAGGCATCAAAAAATAAAACGGAAATTGATTAAACAAATAATAGTAAAAAGAGAAACATTACAAAAGAGAATATGAAAGCAAGCTTTATGTATGTAGTATGTATCTAAAGATTTTTAAACTATATATGTACCTACGTAGGATATGTAAAAATAGGTATATTCTTTACCACCTTACCTAGTGTTCTTCGCCACCCCATTCATAATGGAATAAAATAAACGAAAAAGTACCAGAAAAAAACTAAACTTATATGAGCCAAATTCCTCCAAAAAATGACTTTAACGCCCATTACTGGCTTAAAAATACATGTTTATCTCTAAATCTCGATATACATAATATGTTTCTTACTAGCAAAAATCTATCTATCGAATTTTATGATGATCGGTTCATAATTAACCCTCAGAAAATTACTTTAAAGCTCATTACTACCTTTAAAATACAAGTATGGTACAGAAATTCAACACAAGTAAGTTTCTTATGAGCACAAATTTCTCTACCGAATTTTATGAGATTCTTTCCATAACTGATCATACCCAAATATATAAGTGTCCCTGGCTTATAATTGCGAGTATAGCTTTTAAATGTTTCTTACAAGTCAAAATCTCACCTTATGTTTATAGGAGAACATTTTATTTAGTGCATACGGTTTGATGGTGGGTATATAAGATTAGGCATAGTACCTGATTGCTTGCTTTTATATATTTAGATTTATTATAATAGAAAAAAAATACCCATATATCCCATTCTATAAATTCTCATTATCTCTGGGCCCCCTATGCTTAATTTACTGTGCCGGAGTTTTAAGAAACGCCCCGTTAATATATTGTTAATAATTTATTAAATTTAGTAATTTCTATAATTTTATTAAAATTTTCTCAATAGTTAAATTGACAAGGAGTCAAAGCATCCGAAGAAAACAGTGATTTCCATTTACGTCTAACCACCTGATTGACAATATACGGATGTATTCTTTGTATACGAGGGTGAAGGCAATCATTTCTTTAGTGTCTCCTTTGTAAGCGAGAGAGTGGACACTGAAAAACAAACTCTAAATGGTAGGTTTAATAGGTAGTTCGGGACTGACGGACCGAACTGCTGGGTAATTAAAAATTTTAAGTGATCTTTTAGTAATGCAAAGCTTAGAGTTGAGATCTCATAGTTATTTAATAAAATGTGATTTGCATGTTTTCTTTTAATAAAACCGAGTTAGTTCCGAATTTGAACATGTTTGATATTTATTTTTATTTTATACCATAAATATGTACTTATGTATTAATATTTTGTAACTCTGCTTTGCTTTCTGTATTTTGTGAAAATAGGTTTATTATTTACTCTTTGAAAAAATCGCGGCTTTTCTGTATTCTATTGCTTTTTGAAGTTAAAAAGTTGACGACGCTGCTTTATAGTCAAGCTATCGTGTAGAGTTTTTTAACAGAGTTTAAGAGAGTATTGTTCGTTTTGTTTTTGACTTTGTTTTCTTTTAAGAAATTGAGTAGCTGCGGAGAGTCTAAGTAAGTGAGCTTCAGTCAGTTTTGTAAGTCGATAATTAAAGCACGAGTTAACGGCATTGCAATGCCTGCAAACAAAAGTTTTTCAAACAAAAAATATACCTACTTACACATATAAATAAAAATATTTTATTTTGCAAATTTTATTAAAATTGTGAAGACTAAACAAATCTTAGAGATAAGTGTATGTATTAACAAATACATTCATAAATAAAATGCAATCGAAACCATATGTTAAAATACAAATAAATTATAGAATGTGATGTTAAAAACATATAATTAGTGTCAAACGATTTTTAAATATTCAGTACAAGAACAAGAAATACATATAAACGAGATAAATGTGGAATGCTTTTTAACTAAATGTTTAAACTCTTTTGAAGAAATTTTAAGAGAATAATAAACACCCACTTTATTTTTGCATTCCCCTCAGCGGTTTGGCATCGTCATTGCTTCCATCACAAACAAAAACTTCGATCGTAAAACACCGCTGTCAATCTTTCTAATTTTTAACTTTTCACAATACTTTTAATTCAAATTGAGTTCTGTGTTATTGCCAGTTGGCAATGTGCAAATATATTTTATAATATGAATAAATACATGTATATACATGTGTATATGAATACCAGTATACATACATATGTATATGTAAATACTGATTTACTACTGTGTATATAATCTTTAAGTGTGTAAAAACGTGTACTTCGCGAAAGTCAGCAAAAAAGTAAACTGAAAGAATCGTTTTGCATAATATAAATATCTATATTCGATATATGCCATACTTACGTATGTATGTATATATGTATGTACATATATACATATAAGTAAACGTACATTTGTGTTTGTTTATGATTTATTTGTTCATTGTTAAATAGTAATGAATAATAGTAGAAAATGCTAAAAAGAAAATAAAAAATATACAAAGTAAAATATCAGACTTGTTATTGGATAATGATTAAGGAGAATTGAAATATAATTGTTGTCGTTTAACACAAATTAAAAAAAAATGGATTATCTTTATATTGTTAATGCTTTTAAACAACAGCAACAACAATTTTTGCTGCATCAACAACAACTGCAACAACAATTACAAAGTCAATCTTCTACAACAAACACTTTATCGCTCCAACAACAATTAGATAGCTCCAATATGTCCAATAGTTTAATATGGCAACCTTGGCGAGATTTGCAACAAGCTGCTGTTCACCATCAATTATATCATCAACACCATCAACTACTGTTTAAAAAAGGTTTGTTTCGACATACATAGATCCATTTGAAATGATATACAAATGTATTTACATATCTAGATAGGTATGTAAACATATTTTTTTCTAATGTCGAAAATATCGCAAAATGACAAATGAATAAATACATACAAACATTAGATGGATTCGCAAAAAGTGGTTCTTAAAATAGTCGTTGTTATATCATATGGCAACTTAAATTATTTTGGGTCCAGCTCATTCGTTAGCTGGACAGTTTTCAAGAAAATGTCTAAGGGGGACACTTTAAAGTTTTTTGAAGCCGCGACTTAATTTGTATGATATTTACATAATTTGTACATAACATTTACACATGTATATTAATCCAATAATTTCGTTTTTTTAATATAACCGTTATGAAGAGACGGTTATTTAACTGAACAAAATTAAAAAAAAAAATAAAGTAAGACGATATCATATGTGACGATACCTATGTGTAAAAGTATACGAAAAGCTGTTTTCAAATGGCATCCTCTTATTATGAAAATAGGCAATATGGTTTATATATATTTTTGATCTGCCGATTTTTGATGAAGACAAATGTGAAATTTTGCATCAATTCCAAATGTTTTGATCACTACTGTGTGTATATAAAATACATAATATGTGTTTTTCTATCAAAACATCAGTTGGCCAACGCGTGCTTAATACGTGACTATTTGAATTGTCTATCAAATGAATACGTTTGGGAATAAATCCTTGCAATAGAAATTCAATATGTACATTATTTTCTTTACAAATTCGGGAGATATTGCATTTTAAAGTTTTAACTGTTTCTGAGGTTATTTTTGATAATTTAAATTTAAAAAGAAAACACACACACACATAGAAAAGTAAAAGACATGAAATTAGAGTCAATTTGAATTATTATGCATTTATATTTATTTGTTATGCATTTATACATAGTATGTCTATGCCTGAAAACTTTTTTCAAAATTAAAATAAAATATCACCTCATAAAAGTTCATACTTTAAAACGCTCCCGATTTTGACCCAACTTTTCAAAGCGGAGGATGCCACTAGATTCTACGACCCTAAATTAAGTTTAGGTGTTTTGGCGTTTTTCTGTGTCTTTTTGATATACAGTGTCATTTTAGGAATACAAATTTCGTAATTATCAAAAATGTTTGCCTTAAAATCGTGGTAATATTTATTTTAATTGCTCCAATATTCAATATAGGGGGAATACATCTAATCTAAAGCTCTTGTTTTTATCACAAGAATTCGCTTAAAGTGTAACGTTTTTATTGTTAAATGTTATAAGTTGCCATCAAACTTATAACATTTAACAATTTCGAAACAAACAAATTTTCTTGAATTTTGAAATCATTTATTTGATCAATGTTTAGGTTTAGGTAAGAAAAATTCCATCAACAAATTTTACAACAAGGGGAATTTTTCACGATAAAAAAGATAATGAACGAAAAAGTGAAAAGGGAACATATTTAGATATGAGTATATGAAATTTTTGCTTAGAAAATTTATAACAAAAATTTAAAATAAAAATTATTTTTGATTTTTATTCTTTCTGTTCCAATAAAAAATATTTCTGATTTTTTAATACTCACCCAGTAATTTTTATTTATTCAAAAAAAAAAAAAAAAAAAAAAAAAAAATAGAAATCAATCAATGATTTTTATTTTTCAAAACAAAGAATGAAAATCATCTAAAGAATTTGAATTTTTCAATTTTCGAATCTAATTTTTGCACAATTTCAGCAAATTTGGTCGATGATATCAGTGGTAAAAAATTATACCAATTTTTTATTAATCTCTGTTTAAACCCGACAATTTTTACTGTCTTTTAAAGGTAAATATCGCATAATGAGTTTTATAATTAATTTCAAAAAATAAAAATCATTGCCTGATTTTTATTTGTGTCTTATGGCTTAAAAAATATTTGTGTTTTTTATTATTGATTTTCATTTGCAAAGTTCTCAGTAATTTTTACGGAAAATATAAAAAATACAAATCAAAAGTAATTTGTATTTTCTTAGAAATAAAATACAAACCAAATAAAATTTTTAATTTAAATTTTAATTTAAATAATAAAAACTTCTGTCTCTATTATATTCACAATTCGAAAAATATCAAAATCGAGTCTAAAGTTTTTTTATTATTTTAAAAATAAAATGCTTTTTCTATAAAAGTTATGACACATTTTGTTTTGCATGGAGTTTTATGAATTTTTATCCATTATCCACTACTTCCGTTATTGCCATTGACATTTAGACGTATGCATGTACTCTCATGCTTTAAAACAATATATAAACAATTAAAAATTTTATTTTAATTTTGTCACGTTTTTTTGTATTTTTTTTTTTTGTATTTTTTTATTTATTAGGAGTTTGGAAGGAATAATAATGTTATATAATTACATGCATATATAGTCACTTAAAATGCATTCAACCCCAAACTAACAAAAATTTAAATTTTCATCGATTCTCGTGTATTGCATCAAATGCGATTTCGCATTATTACGCGCGAATTTGATACAATAAATTTAAATTACGATTTAAAAACTGAAAGTGGTTTCATTCCGAAAGACTTTTTGTTTTCTTTTTCTGATTAATTCCACTATCGATTGGCATGGAATTCTTTAACAGGCCTCTATATTGACAGTAAAATATACAACCCGATATACAAAAGCAGTCAAAAGACGTATCAAAACAATCGATGATTTATTATTTAAAATTTTAGATATGGCCTTTTGCGTTTTTGGTAACGATATAGTATAGGTCGTATATGTACATATGTATGTATATCATAAACGGAAGTTCAAAATAAAACATTACAAAGAAATATGATTGATATAAAACATAAAAAATATTTTTTTCATTTTGGATCACGGTACTCAATTTAGCTTATACACATAAGTTCGTTTTAACATAAAATTATGAACTGTTTTTTTAAGGTATTTTCCAAAATTTTATAAAATATATTTTGTTTTTTTGTTTTAAAGGATTTATAAATCAAATTTCGTATGGAAATTTTGTTTTATAAACCTTTTATAAAATAAAATGCTGTTTATGAAAAAGGGGATTATAAAACAAAATTCCCATACAAATTTTAACTTATAAACTGTTTATAAAGTTCAAGTTTTTTATGAATAAGGGGTATATGTATAAAATTCATATAAAAATCTTAGAATTTTTCAAAACTTAAAAATCGTTATTTTTAATAATTTAATCTTGTGGCATAATTTCTTAAATTTTTTAATTTTCTATGATTTTTTGACTCAAGGATTTTAAAGAGAGTGGTTGATTAAACATGATTGCTAATATTCTTTAGCTTCTATAAACCTTAAATAAATTGGAAATCTTGAATACTTTGTTGTTGTATGGATATTATTCAAATAGATTTTAAACAATTATTGCAGTTTAAATTGATATATTAAATAGAATAAGACAACGACAAACAAAAATTTCTCATGTAAAATATCATACTGTTTATAAACTTTTAAAAATCTTAGAAAATATTAGAATTTTTCAAAACTTAAAAATCATTATTTTTAATAATTCAATCTTGTGGCATAATTTCTTAAATTTTGTAATTTTCTATGATTTTTTGACTACTATTTATGAACTTTTAATATTCTGAATGAAAAAAAAAACTTATGATCGATCATACTATTTATTACAAAATTTATTACAATATGAAAAAGAATAACCAATTCCATTTCGTTTCATAGCTTTACGATTGTGTATATGTGAAAAAGTCAAAATCGACTTTTTGATTGATTTATGATGCATCGTATCAAACTACATGTTCCTGCTAAATTTTACACTCCTACAATTAAAATCGACGTCCCTATCAACGATATTCTAAAAGATTACGTTCTAAAATTCTAAATTCATAAAAATTTCAAAATTCTTTTGAATTTTTAACTTTGAAATTGAAAATTGTTGTAATTTGGCATTAAATAAAACAACGACACTTTAAGCGAATCCTTGCGATTTAGATATTATGTACCTTAACAGCTTCATAATTTTTTCAAAAATGTTAACAAAAACAAAAAAGCCTTCCAGTTTCGTCCTATTTGACCAACAAAAACCGATTGAAATTAAGTTAAAAATGTTAAACCTTACTATTTTTAATGTAATTTACGCCCCTTTTGGTTTTCAGAAAAAAATAATTCTCAAGGGCGTAAGTTTCATATCTCCGTATGTAAAGCGTAAACCGCAATTTTTTCTTCAAATACTAATTTATTAATAAAAAATTAAGTTAACTTGAGAAAATGTTGAATATTTTTGGTATATTTATCATTTTAGAAGGTTTTTTTGCTTCTCCTGAAAAAATTGTTACTTAGGGCTTTTTGGATTTTATATAACTATATGTACATACATTTTACGATACTTTACTATTTATATGATGACGAAGTGGTCCGATTTATGCTGATGTTTGTAAGCGCATATACGTACATTTATCATTGTATGGCGTAAATGTAAAAGCAATTCCATTATAACTCAATGAATTCTGCCTCTTTAAAAAACGGCTAACAATGGCGTATTATTTACTAAGCCCGTTATAAATGATTTGTTAAGCCCTCAAATTTTTGACCACAAAACAAAAATTTTGTGAAATTGAAGAATGAACTAAACTTTAATTTTTGTAGCGAACATCGTGACCACCCTAATATACATTTTTTACATACAATTTATACATACAAAATACATTCTATATATACATAGATTTAGTTGTTGTTTGTAAGTTAGAGTTTCCTCCAGATTTTAGTTTTGTTTTCATTTTTAATTTATATACATATGTATGTATGTTTAATATGTATGTACATAATATACCACCAATAGATCCAATGTACTAAAAACAAGTAGGTATCCATTAGGAAAACATAAACAACAGCAAAAAAACTCGTTTTTAAAAGAGAAGAAAATACATAAGCAAAGCGAATGAGAATATGAATTTTATTAAAAATATCACGTTTGTTGCCAAAGTCTTTTGTTTTTTTTTTTTTTTTTTTGAGCGAGTATATGTGTATGTACATATGTAGATATATTTTGGTTTTGCCGCAAAAACCTAACGACTAGCTAAAATAAAGAAAACAAAATAAACTTTATATTACAAAGATCAAAATGTGTAATGTGTATTGAATGTACACTTGGATTTTGTTGAATATATGTATGTACATATGTAGTATATAAATTTATGATTCATAACGCCCACTTGTAGTAAATTCGAATATGTTTAACATGGATGAGAAATATTTCATAAGTGTTTTATTTGTTGTTGCAGAGACCCGGTTAACTTCCAAAGAATTGCCAACTACAGCATGGCGCCGTGAACGACGTTTACGTACGGGTGAGTATCATCATCCACACCATCACCCATCGCCGGGTTCCTCGACAAATAGTGTGCGTGCTTCGTCCCCCAGTTCGTCGCCGCCGCCAGCTGCCCATGTCCAACACTCTCCCATATCCTCTGGATCAGTATCTAATGCGAACACGCACATACACACTAATGCTCATCAGATTTCAATAATGATGGCTGCCGCCGCAGCAGCAAGCATGCGTCCTTTAAGTGAATCTGCAAGTTGTTCCGCGTCATCTACACCGCCCCATTCTACTTTAACGGGACAAATTAATTTGGGTCAAATTGCACACTCTCAGGTTTTGCAACATATTCACTCGGTTCAAAGTGACGACGCGCCATTAGATATGTCTGTTGGTACTTTAAAACAACGCAATTCACCTCCACCACCCTATCGGGAGCCATTACCTGGTTCTCAATTTGCTTCATCGTTAGCGCGCCCTAGTGTAATAACACAAGCACCACCAAAACGAGATGTTAGAGAGTCACCTCTAGTAGCGAATCGAGAAAATGACAATCGTAGTTGCGGTAAATAAATTAGAAATATTCGAGAATTTAAGCAATGTTAATACATTAAACAAATATTTTTCTTTTAGAATCTATTGACGAACATTTTCGACGTTCGCTGGGTCCGGGCTACCACGCATTATTTTCGAAGAGATCTCCTGCTAACCAGTCGACGAAAACACCATCACCCCAACCCCAAAATCCACAGCCACCAAGAGCTCATGTCAGGAGTCCATCTCCAACATTACCGTCATCATCTGGAGCATCATCCTTGCCCTCTCATACTGTCTTAACACAATTAGAATTGAATCCTCCACCCGCTTACCCAACCAGTTTACCCACAGACAATCATCAGCATAACACACAGCATGCACACCAGAACCAAGTACATGTAGCACCTAAAGCTAATTCTGTTTTACTATCACCAGCTGCCATAGCAACCCAAATTAAAATATCGACAAGACCAAATTCTCCACCTTTGCCATTGGTGGTTAGACCATGTGGGCAGCCAAAACAGCAACAGGCTATTAGCTTGCAGAAGTCTTCGTCGTTAATAGCTATTACGCCACTAACTTCACCACATTCACCTGCACCAATACCAGGGGTTAAGTTGGGCAACACTACGCAAACGCCAATATTTAATGCGGTTGGGTCCAGAACAGCTTCCCCATTGCCTTTGCATCAGCACCAGCAACAGTTACCGGCAGTTGGAGTGACTATTTCTCATTTTGCCTCAATTGATAATTCTCCATCATCATCACCACGTCGTACGCCACCGGCAATGAACGTGCCAGTTTCAAACCCTTCACCCAATTTGCCTGCTATAATGCGTATAAAAACTGAACCTGGGTTGCAAAATGTTAAATCCCATAATCCAACTCCGCCAGCTTCTCCTACTTCTACCACTAATCATAACGTAAGTTCTAACTCTACAACCTTTTCTTCTAATACGTCTTCTCCTTCACCGTCCTCCCCTATAACTTCAAACTGGAAATCTACCAATGCCGGCAATGCAAGTGCTGAAGTTTTAGCATCAGTAGATGACCATTTCGCAAAAGCATTGGGAGATACTTGGAAGAAATTACAAGAAAGTAAAGAAGTTCGTAAATGAATTCATTAAGAGAATAAAAAAACCTTTGCAGTTCATACGTAAAATGAAATGGTTTAAAAAAGGTAGAACTTTACAAAAAAAAAAAAAAAAAACAAGCTAAATTTTTAGGAAAATTATATTAAAAAATCATCATCGATTGAATGCAATTTATTAAAACATTTGGAGTGATATTTTTACAAAGTGATATTTGAATAAAAACTTAGTTTTCGTTTGAATATTAAAATAATCTTATAAAATCAAAAAAATATATAATACAACAACATATCGTTGATTTAATTCAAAATTGACTTGATATGTTTCAATTAGACGAAAATAAACTTTGGAGCTGTAACCAGTCATTTATAAACACAAAGGATGTGTTTCGTCCCACATTAACTCATCGGTATATAAAATATACTCTTAATACGTATGTGCATACCAACTGCAACGTATATTTATGAAAGATCTCAATTTAAAATGTGTTTTGTTTGAACAGTTCATACCACAGTTCTATTTGCTTGAGTTATGAAACGTAACAAAAATGAATGAGATAGGACTCTAAGTATTACTGAATCTGAATTTACCCTTACCTTTCTATTCATTCATGATGAACGAAAAATCATTTTTTGTTTTTGCTTTAATAACTTGTAACTTTAATTAGTTACATTCTGATCTGTATAAATTGCTTTATTTAAGTTTAATAGTAATAAAAAGGTGTATATCCTTAACCTTCTCTTGAAGTAATATGTTTTAAATTAAAAGTTTTGTTTTAATTTTTTCTCATATTTTAATTAAACTAATATAAATTATTCTAACAATAAGAGATTAAAACATGATCTTAAAAAAAATTTCCTATAATTTTTTAGAATTTGTATAATATGTATAAGTTTTATAATGAATTCCTATTATTTGCTAAAAAAAAATTAATAAGCATTTTTTAATTAAAAAAATAGACAAAAATAAAGAAATTTAATAAAATTTCAATGCTGGAATTTATTTACATATGGCATTATTTTGTCACAAAGAACTAAAAAAAAACTTAGTGGAGTGTCGATTTTTTTATTTTTCAAGTAAGTAAAACTCATTAATAATTTTTATAATTGTAATCACTTCAATAAGATAAAATATAAAACTGAAATGAGAAAAAGGGGTCTTATAAAATAAACACCTTAGTTTTTAAATTTTGATTGGAAATTTTATATCTGATAATATTTTTTTGTTTAAATCACAAGCAATTTTTCAAATTTTTGTTACTATTTTTTTGAATATAACTTCAAATCTCTAAAGGAATTTTGACGGTACGTTGTTATCTCCATATGTTCCAAATTTGAGCATATTTGAGCTACAGGACTTAAAAATTCAGTTAAAATTTTCACCAACATTTTAACATATCATCGAATTTTAGAATTTAATTTGATTTTTCAAACATACCATTGCATTGTTATCAAGTATCTTGAGTGTCAAGTTTGAAACAAAACGGGCTACGAGAATTGGAATCTAAAGCGGATTTTTGTAAAATGTCCCATGAAAAACGTATTGTATTGTGAAAATAAAATGCAATAAAATGTTTTTGAATATTTGAATATTTTTGAATAAACAAATAATAAAAAATTGTTATTTTGTTATTTAAGTACATTAGGGGATCCCGTGGACCACTTTTTAGGTGGAATGCCTCTTTAATGTTTTAATATACTTAACACGAGAAAATAAAAAAAAAACGAGATAATAAAACGATTAAAAATCTTGATCTTAGTATAATATGTAGGTATGTTGAACTATTTTTTCTGCAATCTTTTTATAACTATACTTTGAATATATATGTTTTTATTGCTAAAGTGCAGACTGAAATATTCCAGTGTTTTTAACGTAGCTTTAAGTTAAGAATGATAATTATACGATAATTTTGTAAAACAATTTTATTCATCTTGTTTGTCTCGTTCAAGACGTACAGATTACTTGCGTCGTCTATACCTGAGCAAATAAACATTGTTCAATACCCGGGTATGTCATACGAAAGTACGTTTTTTTTGTAAAAAATAAGCACTAATATTTTATTTATTTTAGTACTAAACTGAAAAAAGGAGACAAACAACATTACACAATTATTTTTAGAAATTACATAACATGAAATCCTTATCTCCTGTTTACTGTTTTCTGACAAAATTATTTTCTAGTTTTTTATTATCGACTGAAAAACTAGCCAAAGTTGGTACTCAATTAACCGGAAAATCGAGAATGCTTTCGGTCCCGACCATCGGTCCAACGAGGTCAAACTGTAATTTTGTCAGAATACAGTAAACAGTAGATATGATCAGGATTTCATGTTATGTGATTTCTAAAAATAACCGTGTAATGTTATTTGTCTCTTATTTTCCAATTTAGTATTTTCGTTTTACGGGAATTCCCGTAGATGTATAACAAGGTCCTACTGTATATTCAATCCAAAACGAATATAAAAATGTTTGTCGCCGGCTGTTAAATTTTAATCGGCGGCAAGATTTAGATGACTTTAAGCATACTCGCCGTTTGTTTCTGACCCAAAGTCGTTTGACAATCCATTGTCCCAAAATATCACAAAATGTCACAAATCTCATAACTGTTGGCAACACTTACCAATCATCGTTTCGCAGGTCGCTTTGTGTAAAGAATTTTCGTGGGTTTAACGAAACAAAAAATTCACAAATAATTTTAATAAATACTGTTTAAAGTGTACAAATTAAGAAATACAATGTAAAAACTGAAATGTTTTAACAAATTTCTTAGAATATATTCATGTTTTAATAGGAAGAAGGTATTTCTGTATATTTTCCATCTACATTACTCTTGCTGTCAAAAAAAAAAAAAAACAAATTTGACAGATTGGAAGAAAAGTAAAAAAGAGGAAATATTAATAATGGTAAAAATATTATAAATAAAATACTTTCAAATAAATTGTATTTCATAAACAATGAACGTGAGATATTAAGGTATAAAAAGTAAGTAATAAATAAAACAAACAACAAAAATTGTGAAAACAAAAATAAAATTAATTACAAGAAAAATGTGAAAAGCGAAACAAAAAAGGTGAACATGCAATATGAAATGTCAAACAAAAGAAAGAACGCTATTTACAGCACTGCCACACCAAAATTAGTTACAAAACAATTTGATTATAAATGAAATAAAAAAATAAATAATAAAAATAAAAAGTAAATATTTTATATAAAAACATTGTTGGAATTATTGCGGATTTCTCCCTTTTGTTTAATACTTGTTTTACCAAACCCAAATGGCTATATTCCATCAGCTGTGGTTGTCAAATATGTTTAAAGAAGAAAGAAAGAGAGCTTGAGTGTTATAATTCAAAAGAGTGTAAAAGCAAGAAAGGAAAATCACAAAAAATCGTGTCAAATGCAAACAATTGCAAAACAATTTTCTCCCTTAAAAAAAAACGAAAAATATTATTTTTAAAAGTTTACAAATTAAATAATATTAACTAATCAATCTATTAATTAATAAAAAAATTAATAATACTTGTCTGTAACTTTTTAGATTCAAATTATAGTTTACTTTTTTTTCTATAAAATGAAAAAAGTAATGTGCAAAAAGTGCGTATAAACGATGGATAACAATGTATGAGTGTAAAGGACCCAATAATATACAAAAAAAATAAATCATAAAAATTTATTGTGTTATGTACAATTAAATCCTAATTATATAGTTTAACTCATTGATTTCCTTATTATATATGAATATAAGTGTTGCAAAAAATTTTTGTAATTCATTTATTTTAATGTGACAAATAATATTTAAGCAAAACAAAAATTACAAAAAAAAAATTAATTTACAGAATGAACTTTTTATAGAATAATAAACTAGTTGAAAAATAGCGCTGAGATTAATCCAACTAAAAAGGCTTAAAGCGATAAAAAATAATATCCATCAAAATTAACAATAACATAATATACCTCTGCAGCAACATTAATAAATATATATATTTTTAAATAAGCAACTCTGTTTTTGTCTGCCTCTTTTTCTATTGGAGCCTTTATACGTCAACTTTATTTGTTATAAAAAAAACAAAAACATCACGAAGATTTATAAAGGATTATTAGTGTCAATGGCACCAGATGAAAAAACTAACAAACTATTTTATATTGTATTGTGAATTGAAAAGTAAAAAAAAAACTATTTACAAAGGCTTCAAATTTTGGACTTAATTATTAAATCTGAAATCAAATGTGCTTATAGAAAAAGTTCCTTTTAATGAAAATTGAATCAATCGAATTATAAAATTCCATGTCAATGCTCCAATTGATTTGTAAACGAAAGTCACTACTGGCACAATGCAAAGCTTGGATTCATCATGTCAAGAAGCTGATGTAAGTAATTTAGTATTGTTTAACACTTTTGCTGTACATATAAATTTATTTTGATAACTTCTTCTTGTAGTTCATAATAAATGACACATTGAAAAAGCTTAAAGGCTCTAACACTGCTAACAGTAGCGCAGGAAGTACTGTACAAACATTGGCTTCAAATAATCCCACAACGGCGACAATACTTAGGCAGCAGCAACAACAATTAGCCTATCAACACTTACCAAATTCATCAACATCCCAGCAGCCACATAAATTTCAGTACCATCAATTACAATCTGCTTTGCAGGGTACAAATGTCTCCTCAACAGCTGTTAATATTGCAAGTGGGAATAATAATTCAACGACTTCCTGCATACAAAATGTGGCTCAACAACAGTTATCACCGCCTACTCCACCGACATTGGTATCATCGTCATTTTCTGTTACGTTTCCTCCGAAGTCATCTCTTATAGATAACAGTTTATTGCATTGCAATATTTCCCAAATTCCCAGTCAACCTCCTCTTTGCATATTTGAGGACGATGAAGAACCCTCAAATCCAACAGATCAACCTCCGGTTGAGTTATTAGCTCCAACAAATTCGTTACCATCGTCTTCAATATCGAATACCGGCTGTCAAAATCAAAATTTAGATTCTACCATTAATTTGGACAATATCGTAATTTTGGCGCAACCTGCTCCTGCACCTAATCCATCTATACAACAACACATACCACTATCGCATCCATCTCCGCAAGCGGTACAATCAACGTCATACTCAAATTTTAATACAATTACCTCACCATCCCCTATTGTACCGGATTTATTACTATCAACGCCACCAGGTGTACATAACAGTGGCTCTCATACTAACAATAACAATAGCAACCACAACAATAGCAACAAAAAGGCTGATAAGCGTCCTTCCTCTTCATCTTCGGTGAATCACCATCATCAACACCACTATCAACATCAGCACAATCATCATGCTCATAATTCTCATCTTTTAACTTCACCAGCGACAACTGGATCCCCTACCTCGTCGCCTAGCAAGAGGCAAAAAATTAAGGAATCATCTTCTTCAAAATCTTCACATTCACCATCGCTGTCACGATCAGTATCGACTTCTTCTAGTTTGGGCTTTTCTAGTGCACAAACAACAAGCACTAATACATTTTCTTCATCATCCTCAACAACAAGTGCTTCTAAGCGGGAAAATACATCACACAAATTTTTCAACATACATGAACGAATTAAAGATCACTATTTACAGTTGTTAGCAAATGATTTAAATTTGTTTGCTGAAACTGGGGTAAGTTTGAAATTCACAATTTTTATTTGACCAACAAATCTCTTAAAATTCAGATAAGTTTCGAAATTATTTATGTTATTGCATTCTACATAAATGAGAGACAAAAAGTTTGAAAATAACATAAGGAGAATTGGTTAAATGTTCCCCAGTTTTTAGGTACATATTTAATGTACCTAAAATCTGGGGAACATTTAACCAATTCTCCTTATGTTATATTCAAACTTTTTGTCCCTCATTTATGTAGAATGTAAATAAGTTTATTATAAATATATTAATTTGACAGAGTAATAATATATATTAGTTAATATGGGCACAAGGGTTATACGTTTTTAGGGCTGCAAAATACTACACCACTACATTATAAAAGAACATAATGTAATATAAATGAAAATGTTGGCAAAAAAATACTTATTATCTTATTTTGAAAAAGTAATTTTTGTTCAAAACTTCTTGTTGACCATGTATTTAATTTTTAGGGAATAAAATTTGATTTATTTTATACTATAAATATTTTTTGAATATATTAATTTTAATTTTGGTCACAGAATTGAATTTCAAACGAAAACGGTCTTATTTTTTCACGAAGAAACAACTTTCTTTGATTTATTTTATACTATAAATATTTTTTGAATATATTAATTTTAATTTTGGTCACAGAATTGAATTTCAAACGAAAACGGTCTTATTTTTTCACGAAGAAACAACTTTCTATTCTCAAAACAATAATTGAAATTATCGTAATTATTGCTTTTCCGTAACTTTTATATAAAATACTTTATTAAAAAAATAACAATTTATAATTATTTTAAATTAACAAAACGAATGTGAAAAGAAAACGATCGGAATAATAACTAGGGACTAGAAGCAATTCTGATCGAAATATCTGAAATTACAATTTATAGTTATAAAATTCATATGATTTTGATGTATTAAAATGTCATTCAAATAATTTTTTGTGTGAAAGGAATTTATTCCATATTTGCTCATTCAATGTATGAATAATTCGCGAATAAATTCTAAAATTAATGATACATATATTTGATATATATAGTATGTATATATTAATATATTTTATTTTTTAAGTTTGACATCGAAAAAATAATCAAAGCCTAATGAAGCTTTGAATTTAAGCTATTTGAAACGTATGTGTTATAGTAGCTGATTTTTGAGTTGAATTGAATTAATATATTTATTAACCATTCATAATGTAACTAACATAATTACCATGCATAGTATAATATATAATTTTTTCATAATAAAACAATTTTTTCTTGATTTTTTCTGTTTATTATAGCTTAAACAACGTACTCGTTCTTTTATATTAGAACGTGTTGTTGAATGTGAAAGACTTAATACAATTGTTATTAATTTATACCCTGGAAATAAAGGCTATGCGTTGGGTTTATACTATGATGATCGCAATGTAATACCTGACACAGAAGGGGAGCTGTCGACCTCCCTTTCTTCGCTGTCGTCATCAATATCATCATCGATGGGCTCAGTGTCTTTAAAAAACGTTTCTAGTCGCAGTTCAAGCATTATGATTAATAACAGCAGTTTTAATTCAAGTAAATTATATCCATCATCGATACCACCAGATTTAAAACAAAAGACATCTTGTGATCATGAAGGCTCTTTCACAGATTTGAGCAACTCAGCTAGTGAATATTCTTTAGTTGAAGTTTTGCGATGGCCATATGAAAATGATCAGTTGCTGCAGTGCATTGATCGTGAAGTACTACCAGACTTTTTAATGGATATGCTCGCAGCTACCACAATAACTTTACAAGCTCCCCAAGACGACAGTACAGGGACACCACGTATCTTTTTTAAACCCAATGTTTTCTATGCCGGTTGTGTGGTGGCACAAATACGTGACTTTCGACAAACATTTGCCACTTCAACGAATATCTGTGATACGAGGCACGTGTTATTGAGACCCACCAATGCAACACTGTTCGCTGATGTCCAACATGTTGCAACGACACTTAATCAAAACGCATCTGCTTGCGCACCGGAAGATAAACTAGCACTGGAGAGTCAAATGGTATTAGCTACAGCGGAGCCACTATGTTTAGATCCAGATCCAAACATTGGACGACATGCAATTAATTCGCAACATGAAAGGCAGCTTTTCAATACTCACGAATTGAGACGACAAATGAAGAAGTACACACAAATATCAATAAATCGCAAGAGAAAATTGGATCAGTTTACTCATCACTATGGTCTTGAATTATGCGATTACCTAACCCGATTACGCACCAGGCCGAGGGCTGGACTGGTGCCTACTGCCGCAGCTACATCTGCCAATATATCATCTACCAATGCTGGTGTTAATCCTTTAGTCAGTGCAACAATGTTAACTTCATTTGCTTCTAAAGTACCGAAACGCCCTAAAGATGTAATACGACCTATACGGCCACCAAGACTAGACTATCCAGCAAATCTTAGGGTACCAGATCAATTAATAAGTGTTGAAAAATACGCAAAGACGAATGAAAGGCCGCGAGAGACTACTGACTGCCAGCCGCAGTTGATAGAAGAGTATATTTTGGAAACAGAACGAGATGACAACGAGGGTCGACGTGTTGTTTATCATATTAAATTATCGATTTTTCAAAGGCCATCAAATTCAGAGTACCTGGGAGAATTGTATGTGGATCGTGATTACAGGGAAGGTGTGCGAAATGGGGAATCGTGCCGTTTTCCTTTGGGTACACGAGTACATGCAAATCGTTATATACAACAATTTACTGAAATATTTACGGAGGAGGGACGCAAAGCTGTCAAGATAACCCATTTGGTTCCAGGTCATTTACCAAAAGTTACACACACAGGAATAACACCAGAACAGAGACAAGCACTCATACTGCAACAACAACAATTGCAATTGCAGCAACAGAGACAAGCAGCATTATTGGCAGCTCAGCAGCAGCAACAACAACAGGTGATACAACAAACAATTACCCAGCAGCAAACAGAACAACCACAATCGCATCAACAGCAACATTTGGTTGTTGTTGGTCCAAACGGACAACAACAGCATTTATTACCTACTACCGTACAACATATAAATACCAACACTCTTCAAACTCAGTCACAAACAGTACAACAACCACAACATATAACTAAAAACATAAATATAGTGAATGTTACTGGAAACAATGTAGCTGCCGTTCAGCATGTACTAAGACACCAACAACTACATCATCAACAGCAGCAACAGCAACAAGTGGCTACAACACAATATATAGATGCAAATGGTGCAACTGTACAGTTGCAGCATGCTACCCTTACTGCCACTACTTCTAATAATAACAGCAACAATACGACAACTAATACCAGTAGCATCGCTGGTGGTTCTCACCATATACAGCTGCAACAAATAGCAACTTCTGGTCCTTCTTCAGCGGGAGTTGTAGGAGTTAGTAGTGGTGGTGCATCTACAACGACACATCAACTTAGTTTAAGCAATGGTTCCTTAGTACTAGTTCAACAACATTCAGCTACTGGTTCACAAACATTACACCAACAGCAAACAGCTCAAGCTCTGCAACATGCTGGAATTACGATACAACCTGCATCGTCACATCAACAGCAAAAGGCTCAAGTCATTACAACCACCCAAATGAATACTGTGCAGTCGGCACAGAATTCCGCACTTAGGACACAGCTTAGTTCAAATGTTCCAATTCTGGTAATAAAAAAATACTTGTAATAATGTCTTTTTCGTTTTTTGGTATTAATTTATTTTATAATCTACAGCAAGCTCAATTGAAGGCAGCACCTATTGTGACTAACGCAAATCAGCAACAACAGCAACAGTTAGTTCACAAACAAAACACTGCCAATAGTTCTACCAACACAACAAATGTAACTGGAAATTCTGGAGGCTCAAGTAGTACCACTAACACTTTGCAGGCTAATCCAGCTATTAGCGCTATCGTTACCAGCATTATGAATACTGCTAATCAATGGCAACAGCAACAACAACAACAGAACTGTAATTAAATTTATTAAACTACTTAAAAAATATATTAACATAATTTTAATTTTTAGCTGCCTCTATTTCTAACACTTCCAATACTGCTACGACTTTGAAAAGTTCTAGTAATGCTTCCATATTAAGTTTACTAAATAGTGCCCCCGCTGCTATGACAAGCACTCCTGTCGCAAGTGGCACGTTTACCACATCTACTGGGCAAACTCAACAACAGCAGCCAAACCAACAGCAAAACGTTACTTTGGTTCAACACTCATCTCATCCGCAGCAACAGCAGTCACAGACAGCGACAGTTGTTGCCACTGAGAATTTTGTTCAAGCTACACAATCCCAAGCAGTGCCAAATCAATCTCAACGTAAGCAAAACGAAGTTCTGCAAAACCTTTTAAATCCGGGTAGAAAAATTAATATTGTAAGCAGCAGTGGTACTGGAAATGGCGGAACAACCGCAACGTTTCGAACAAATGCTGCAGGCAATTTGATAGCGGTGAATCTCAATCAGTCATCTAATCACCCGCAACAACAACAAAACCACCAACAGCAAATTCATCTCCATCAGCAGCAACACACACAAACACAACAGCATCAACAAGACCAACAACCTCAAACAACGGTTCGTGTTTCAATGTCAGCTTTAGCATCACAATTGGCATCTCCCCCCGCTATAATGACCAATAGCACAAATTTCGGTGGTTATACATTGAGCACAGTAAGTGGAACAGGGTCAGGTGGCGGTAGTATAAAAATACTTAATAGTGGGATACAACAGCAGCGTGTTTTAGCCAATGCCCTTAGAAGAGATTCTCTGAGTAGTACATCTCAAGGTCCACCTAATGCTATAGTTGTTGGTGTAGCGGCTCCCTCTCCAGGATCCGATTCAAATGCTTCCAATGCTAGTGGATTTGCTGTACCTCAAGCTACTTCAAGCTCAGGTGTTAGCGGCTCTAATTCGACCACCTTGAACGCATTGTTGGCGAATGCTGCAACACCTTCGCCTTCCGGTTCAGAGCACTCTCAGTCGTCTCAAAGCCAAAATCAAAGTCTGCTCGAGAGACTAAATAGTGGTGGTGTAACAGCTGGAACGGCACTTCCCAATATGTCGCCGCAACAACACCATCCAGCTACGCCACAACAACAGTATATTACAAAAACTTTAGTACAATCCCCCGCCACATCATCAATACATTCGCCTATGTCTAGTCCGCACCCACAGCCGTCGCCATCACCACATCTTCCACCACCACAGCAACAGCAACAACCTCAACAGCATCAGCAACAACAAAGCCAAACGCAAACACAAACTGCCACGCTAAATTTGCAAGGCATAAATTTTTCCACATTGCAAGGGGCTATGGCCAACTTCCCTGGCCTACAAAATGTTCAAGTGCAAATACCTGGATTTAACCAACCTATTTCTCTTCAACTAACGGGTGGAAGTTTACATGCCGTACAGCAACCTCAACAGTCTGGAAGTTCAACCGTATCTGTTGTAGGCGCAGGAGGTAGTGCAAATGCAAGTAACAACAGCAGTGCTGTTGTTACGACACAAAATCCCAATTCTGCCCAACAAGTTCATCAACAACAAAGAAGTCTCCTGGTGTCAGTACCAGTTAGTACGGCTAACCAACAACAAGGCCAAACTCAACATACTATAACACTACAGCCCCAGCAATTGCAACAACATTCATCGGCAACTGGCACCGTTGTCAACTTACCAGCTGGTGCAGTTGCTACTGCAACTGGAGGCACTCAAACTGTGGTACTAACCAATAATTCGGGTGCTGGAGTGACAAATACAGCCGGTGCAAACAATGCCGGTACGAATTCTACAAATACCGGAACTACGATGTTAACGTTACCCATCGGTAAGTGTAAAATAAAGTGCTGTTATAATTATAAAAGCGATTAAAAATAATAAAAAAAACTTTTTAAGTTTGCTATAAGAATAATAAAATAAAAAGCAAAGTATTTAATACACAACCTTTTTTGTATTTTGGAATGAAAGAATTCTTCGCTTTTCTTAAAAAGTTTACGTTTTTTAAGGAAAATATAATTTATTTAATATTATTTTATTTTATATTTTTTCGTTTCCTTTTTACTTACACACAAATTAAAAAAACTAATTCGTATTCTCTATTAACAAAAAATTAACATTATTTTCCAATCAACATTATTTATTTGATTATATTTTATCTTACATTTTACACAATCCTTTTTTCCAAAAACCTTTCATTTTGTTTTCCCTTTTCTAAAAATGTCATTATTATTTTTTTGTCATTTTCCTACAAAAATTTATTGAATATCAGTTTAGTATTCGATTAGAAAATCGAAAACTATAGTTTCATTAAATGTAGTAAAGGAAATTCAAATAACGCTTTTTCATTATAATTAACTTAACAATTAAATAACAAAATTCATGTTGCCAGTTCAATCAATCGAATCAAACAAAAACCAAAACCCGAAACTTCCCCTTTTGTTACAGCTCAACTGGTAGGATCTGGTGTACAAAAGTTAAATTCTGCCACTTTAAGGACATCATCTACTTCATCAACTGGAGTGACGACAACGAATGCAAATACGGCCACCGGTGGTAGTATTATTGTCCAGCAGCAACACAGTGTTCAACAACAGCAAAAGGCTTCCCACCAACCGCAACAAGCTACAATAACCGTTAGTAGTACGGGAACAGGAAGTCAAACCAATCAATCTATACAACTAGTGGGTACAATACAGCAGGGCGGTCGCAATATTCAAGTTGTGGGTACAAAACAACTGGCTGGTAGCCGTCAGTTAATAACCCAAAGACAAATTGGTGGCTCCACTTTAAAAATTGCAGCTGCTTCTCCTATAAATGGTAACTAAAAATTTATCTTATTTTATTAATAGTTATTAATGTTTTTGTTAATTTTCAGCCAATTCCAATACGAATCTTACCTCTTCAGCAAACTTAACTGCCACGCCTATTGTAATGTCGACACAAAAATTACAATTAAAAACAATTAAGGCTTCTACTCAACATCAGGCTCAACAGCAACAACATCAGCGTATTTTAAATCAAATAACAGCTTCTCAAGCATCTCAAACAACGCCTCAACAACAAACTCAAACTGTCATTTTAGGTCAACAACAAACGACACTAGCCTCAACGCAACAGCAATCTACTTCATCTCAGCATTCGCAACAGCAACAACATATTCAGATACAGGCAAGGGCTGGTAGTAATTTAACTCAACGTACAATTTCTGCTATTGCTTTAGCAAAACAACAACAGCAGCAACAGGCTGCGGCAGCAGCAGCTGCTGCCGCCGTCGCTGCAGCCAATCGTAGGCGACCAGCAACAGATGTAAGTAAATAATAGGCGCGTAAAGAGTAATAAATACTAAATATCTCAATTAAATTATGTATTATTTCCAATATGCCCCTTTTATATTAAATAATATACTTTTTTTCGCTGGAAGAAATCAAAATGTAAAATGTAATATTATCTTCAGCCTTCGCGCTTTGGAAAAGAAATACACACATAGTATACATATTATAGTGGTTCAAAATATTTATTTATTTATTCAAAAAGTACGAATACTGGAGAGGGTGAAAAAATATGGATCCAATTGAAATCATTGACAGTGTGTTACATTTTATTTTCATATAGAGTTTCTGGTTTACAACTGATGTCATTAGAAACCAATTTGGAATTAATTTTTGTGCATACATACATGTATGTATGTGTATATTTTATACTCGACTCATGAATTTTAAATGTATAACTGAAATTTATATGGAAGTAATTTCAGTAGCAATAAATATTTTTTAATAATTTTAACAATTGAAGTTGAAGGGAAATTCTCTATTGTTCTTAGTGAAAGTGTTACAGTTTAGTTTTCAGTTGAAAGACCCCTCCATTATTTTTTTATATATACGTTAAGTTGTTGACTTGATCTGTTATCTGCAAAATTATTTACTCTTTTTTGAATTTGAATTCTAAAAATTTGTGAACACTCTTGCAGCAGAAAAATGCGTTACAATATAAAATTATTAAACTATAAACTTGAAAATAAACAAATATTTTAATAGAAAAAAAAGAAAAGTTGAAAATTAGCAATAGTATGAAACATATTGATATTTGTATAATTGTAAAGAAAATTATTAATAATCATAAAAATAAATTTAATATAACTCTAAATTTAAATATTAATTAAATACAAATATAAAAATATATAAAGGTGCATACACATAAAAATAAATACATTAACAAAAATAATTATTATAACAAATAATAAATGCTTAAAATTATCATATATAAGTAATTGGTATCTAAATGTTTGGCTTTTAAAAAATTAAGTTATTGTAAAACATTGGTAAAGAAATCTATTTTCTTTTAAAAAGCAATATTTGAGCATGTTAGAAAAAAAAATACATTCATATAAAGTTTATAATAACAAATTTCTATTATTTATTTTTATTAATAAATTAAAAAAAATAAAGTAAGTTCGGCTTAGTCGAATTGTCCGTATCCTTTAAATAACTATGATGGACATTAATTGCACAACATGCAGATGTATTTAATAATTATTATCCATAAATCGACATACATACTTACAAAATATAACAGTGGAATGCAAGAATATATGTATGTATGTAGGCTTATATTCATCAACATCTTTTAATGGGTAAAAATTCAACATTACATACTTAAAAATTATATAGTACATACATACACCTTCGCTATTATTTAAAAAAACTAACAAGTTAAATGATATTAAATTATACAAAACCCCTAAAACATTAATTTAACAATAATTTAATTTTTTTCAAATTACATAAATTACAAACAACCTCTATATACCTTCTTTACAGATTTAAGTATAAAAATTTAATTAAGTAAAAACAAAATATAAGAAAAGCATTAAATATAAACAGTTTTCAGATCCTTAGCCATTAAGTCTTATTTAATTAATTGTCTTAAAAACTAAGTTTTATTTGGCTTTAGTTTATTATGTGAAACGCTCTATTCTATAGATTATTTACAAATTTATATAGTTTTTTATTAAAAATAAATAAACAAATTAAATATAGAATAAATGAATTTATTATAATTTTAGTTCTCTTATTTTTTTATTTCTTTCCCAAATCCTTATTCTTACTACTCGTACAATTACATTTTGTGACTCTAAAAACAGCTAATTTTTATTTTTTTTTATAAAAAATTAGCTTAATATATTATTGTACAATTGTAAATCACGAAATATTTATGTATATCTATAAAAAATATATAATGTGTGTATGTTGTATATTTTTTATATATATGTATATGTAAATATTATATTTAATTATAAAATCAGTTTTCATTTGTTTTTTTTTTTTGCTTATTTTATAATTTGTATAAAATGATTATTTATATAAAAATTTTATTATTAAACTAATTAATTAACCCTAAAGTAATTATTTTCAATAAACCATCATTAGTCTAGTATTAAGCAATTATTAGCTTCAAAATTCATAAACAAATATATGAATCAATAATAAAACAAAAACTAAAAAATCTTTGAGGATAATAAATTGTAGAAAAGAATTTATTCTATACTTGAAAACATTTTTTTTAGCAAAAATATGATTAATTTTGTGTTTTACATATTTGTTACAATGTAACAGTTACATATGTACATAAATAAATATATGTAACTAATTTGTTAATCGAAAAGGATTATTATTCCGATCGAAACATTCCGTTCGGAACAATTTTATTCCCGAAGTTATTACTCAAATGGAAGGAACAAAAGACATACATTTTATGCGGTTTTCCTTGGATAATTGAATAATATTGCTTATAAGTGAATCAATCATTGATGTTTAAGTGTTTATAATGTTAAACATTGCATGGCAATACAAAGTAGTAAAAACAAGAAAAAGTAAATTGCTTTAGGCACAAAGTATTTAAGCAATAATTACGTATTAGAATGGCGGTTTTGATTCATAAATTTATGAATTAAAACCGCCATTGCTACCCAGCAAAAAAGTGTGGAAAAAGATGTAGTATTTTCAACATTACGAGTAACCCAAAGTGCTTCAAATCCGAATAACAAACGTTAGCGTGTAACTGGAGGGATGTTGTTCAATTTTGACAACATTTAACTACTTCAACTCTTATTTTAAGAAGCAGTAAAAATCTTATATTTGGATGTCAATGACATTTTTATGCAAATTTAATTGTTTTTTTTTTTTTTACCAAAATTTGATTGCAAATAGAACGAATATTAGTACTAAAGTGATTGAAAATATATAAAGTTTCATATTTATTGCATTGTGCTATTGCTGCAAGTATAAACCCTGTTTTAAGCTACCACATTGGTGTGAAAACATGCGCAAAGGTTTATAGCTTGTTCCCGTACGGAAGTTATGTAAAAAAGAATTAATAAGAAAAATAATTCTGAACTGTTAAGTCCGCCATAACCTTCATTTATTGTTTAACCAGTCGATATTCTGCCTTTTAAAAAAAATTTTGTTGAAAACTGCCAATTTTGCGTTAGGTTAAAAAATAACTAGACATTGAGATAGTTGGGCTTAGAAGTACAAATGTATTAATTTTTTTAATATTTTTAAAATTCGTTCCCAAATCTTAATAACAATATTTACTACAACAATACCAAAATACAATGGTTCGCATAAAATGGCTTCGATTGTTTTGTGTTTTACATATGCCACTTAATAATTTTTTAAATAACTATTAAAGAATTTAATTATTCAGTTCAGTCTTGCATAAATGAACTACTTCCAATGAACATTTATGGAAATAATAGTGAATCAATTATGCGGGTTTCTTATACACCAATTATATTTCGTTGTTATTTCATGACGATTCAGAAATTTTTTATTCTATTAATTCGTTTAATTAGCTGACATCTGTAAGTACAAAATGCAACAAAAAAAACATGGTAATTTTGTTGTTGTCGAAGTGCAAAAACTTACAAAATAATTATTTGTGCCAAATTTTGCATCAGTTGTAATTCTGGTCTGAATTGGGGAACAACTCTACCGTCATCGTTTTTATATCTTTACTTGTTGCCGAGGTTTCGACAGAATTACTTTTCACCCCCGCACCAATGTAATGCATTACTTCGTATAACTGGCCGTTATGTGTTGTCTTCATTAAACGAGTGTTTTTGACTGGTGGAGATAAAATGCTCACAATATGACATGTTTGAGACCATTTAGAATCAAAGATATACTGGTGGAGATCAAAAAATACTTTTAATATATGTAATTCAGTTCGGTGCTCCAACTTCCAATATGAAAGTATAGGTCGTTTGGTGGAGTTTCTCCGGATACACGTATGATAACCTGGCAATTAAAACCCAACAAAAAAAAAGCAAATTCTGTACGAATAATTTAGCAGACATAACATTACCCTGCAGGAAATGAAGTAATAATTGTCTTAATGCCACTAGAACAACAGACACTAGTACAAATTGGGTTAGAGTTTATATGGAAAAATACTAGTACTAGAAGTAGTTTAATGGCGCCACTTGTAGACTGATTTTTGTTTGACATGTGTTTTAAATTATAAATTTTTTAAATTAATAAAATATAATTTTGAAACATTTTCCATAAAAACAATATTTTCAAAAATAATAAATTTTCCATAAAAACAATATTTTCAAACAGAATAAATTGTGTATGCAAATTCAGCTCCGGTTGCAAGCAAATTCCTATGTAAGTACGTCTATTAAATTTAAAAACTGCTTAATATTTGTTTTATCGTTTAGCGAATGTTTTTATAACGAAGTGGAGATATGGAATGATATCAACGTTGTAAACGGATAGAACCAGAATTTCTTCAAGCTTTCATATTGAATTGTTAGGTAAACGTATTTACAAAATTTTTTATAGTATTTTTTTTTTCGTATCTTTAGAAATAAAACCGTATAAAATACTAGTTGTGTAGTAATTTTCACTCGTAATTGTGCAGGAGGATTGCAAGAGAGCAAAACCACCAATTATGGCGATTATTTTAGAATATTAGAACTAGTATCAAACTGGTTCTAAAGAAACTAATTGGGTCCAAGTGTACCAGTATAAGTCTAGAACTAATGGTACTAGTATTTTTCAAACACACTCAATGTTAATTTGAGCATTATGATGGTATAGGAAAGTTTACAGTTGGGAACTAGTACTGATGATTTTGGTACTAGTTAAATACTAGTTTGGTACTAGTTCCATTTCCTGCAGGGTAGCGTGTCATAGGCGAGAAAGGGTTCGTATTTGGAATAATAGCACGTCATTAAAACGAATGCTTATAACCAATGAACATTCGATGATTCTCATGTAAATTTTCATTGGTGCACTATATTTATTTTAAAATGCATTATTAAAAGTATCATGAATAAATTAATTTAAATAATTGTTTTAGTGTGATATTTTTAAAATTTTATATACACAATAAAACATGAATAACTCATTTCGAATACTTGAAAATTCATTAAAGTAAAAATACCCAATATATGTATGCATTTAAAATCCGTAAAGCATTAACAAATATTAAATACAAAAATCTAATAAAATTAATGGTATTTTTAATATTTATTATATTAAATGCAGCTTTCTTTTGAATCCTAAGAGAATGCCAAATTATAGTGAATTTTACAATTCCTATAATAGTATTTTACATATGTATGTAAGTGAATTGGGTGCAATTTTTTATGGCTTCACTTAGACAAATTTATAAGAATTTTGGAATGTATTTAAAATGCATTAACAAGAATACATAAAAAAGAAATCATGATCATCCTCCTTCATGTTGAACAATTTCATTTTTTTTTGCTGGGTAATAACTTGCTCACTCTCGTTTACAAAGAATAGGTATATTTGTGACAAAAAATTTTTAGAGATACTTTGATATTAGTGGAAATGACCATATTGTCTCTTTGTCGAACTGCTTTGTGATGTATGGGAATACTTTATCAAATATTTTAACTTGTTTTTTTTTTTAAACAGACATATACACCGATTTGTTAAAAGACGGAACACTTATTAATTTAATTTAATTTCAAATTAAATTCTGTAGTAATTGTTTAGATTGCATTTGAGTTATTTCTAAAACTAACCGCATCAAAATTTCACATAAATGAAAGAATATCGTTTTAGTTAGGTTTAAATTCAGTAGTAAAATGTTTTTCTTTTTTTGGGGTTTTAATTAGGATTGCAGTGCATTATTGCCAGGTTATTACACATTTGTCCAGAGAAACCCCCACCAAACGACCTATACCTTCATATAGGAAGTTGGAGCATCCGGACTTAATTTCATCAAAAGTATTGTTGGTCTCCACCAGAAATATGTCTTAAAGTTTTAATGGTCTCCACCAGTATATATTTGAGTTTAAATGGTCTCCACCAGGTTATATCGTGAGTATTTTATGGTCTCCACCAGTTGAATACATAACCTCACTCTGAGGTAAAACGAAAGTACGCGTTTAATGAAGACAACGTATAACTTAGAACAGTTATACTAAGTAGTGCATTAAATTAGTGCGGGGTGAGAAGTAATTCTGTCGATAGCCCAGCAACAAGCACAAGCCTCACCGTCCTTAAGAAAAAAAAAAAAACGATGACGCGTGAGTAAATCAACAATTTTAGAATAAATCAAAGCTACAGGTTTTATTTTTCTTAGAGTATTCGCTATAAAGCCTTAGGGGTTACTCTGTAACTCTATTCGAATGAAAAACATTTAAAATTTGTATGTTAAATACATTAGGTTTCGAATTTTTTTCTTTCGAATCGAAATACGTAGTAATCCCCCTTGATTTATAAACATTTTTTAGCATTTTTATAAAAATATAAAATTTAATAAATTCAAAAAGTAAATTTTAATAGTTATTAAATTCATATCGAACTTTTTCGTTTCTGTTTCTAGTTTTTATGTTCGGAAGTGAAAACGTGAACACCACGAAATAGTGTAAAATGAAATCTAAAGCAAAAAAAAAAAAAGAAATACACTGCACATTGGGGGAATATTCAAATTAATACTTAGTAGCCGATAATAGAGTTATAACGTTTCATGTATTTACAGTTTTTGTGTGTCAATATACAGAAAGCCTTCAAACAATATTTAGTAATATATAGTTGTGAGAATCCATATCAAAACGGAAAGAAAATTTAAATTTTCGGATTTATCAATTCTGATTTTAATGAAATTTGCAAAACATATTAAAGTTTGAATGTGTTCCTCAAATCAATGATCAGAATTCCGTTGCATACCAAAAATATCGCGTTTTGGACTTTTAATTATTGCCCACAACTTTGAAATTCATTTAAGTACAGAATAATTTTTGATTTCGTTTTAAAGCCAAATATATGGTCTTTAAAATCCTGTAAATAGAATTTTTACTTTCAAAAGGTCAATTTTCACAGTGTATAATTCAATGTCAAATAGGTCAGGCAGCCCTGTGTTAAAAATTATAAAAATTCATGGTATGAGGATACCTAAACTCTCTTCCATTCGTAATTCAGCTCTGGGTGGTTAAAGACCTACGTGCGTCATTGCCATTATTGTTTAAGTGTAATCAGGCCGTCCTTCTTTCGCTGCCTTCGAGTGTTTTGCGTTTTACTCTCGCATTGGTTTAATGTATCACATAAACCAATAACTGTATCGCGTTACGGTTCTTCGAAATTTCATGCATTTCGAATTTCGAATTTTGTGCATTTTTTGATAACCTGAAAATTTCTTTGATATATGGTGGAGTACCAAACAAAACTCGTTTAAGATAGTTCTAAGTTATAAATAAAATAAAAAAGGTTTAATTGTTTAACTTTTGTTCGCTACTTTATTTAAGTTAGTGGCCTCCGGTATGTTAGTGGTTAGTGTTCTAGTTTTGTAGACCGGAGGTGGTGGGTTCGATTCCAACCTGAGTCATTGGTTAAGGAGCGCACTGCAAACCTGATAGAGGCGTAGGTGTATTTCTTCGGATTTGATGTATATACATCCTCCTTTCGAACTATCTAACTTATTTAAATTATATCTCTTAAACCCTTAAATTTAATTAGTTTTGCAATACGGATTTAGCTTTACTCAATTGTATAGATTGCGAAAAGATTGTGATCAGTTAAATTTCATCTTATTTATAAATGCTAGAAGCTTTAAAATAATTCTTGAAGTCACTTCTACCACGCTGTTTTCCTCCTTTTATTTGAATATTATGAATATTATTCACAAAAGTCGAATAAATTGAACTTATCTGTAAAAATACGTGGAAATCGTTATGAATCTTGATTTTTTGGAAGGTGAAATTAAAATACAATTCCAATAGTATTTTAGTTCAATTGAAGCAAATCCTAATATTTATCAAATATGCAACTTATACTAAATGGTAAAAATAAAGACTTATGTAAAAAATATTGTTATAAAATAATGCTAAAAGAAAACAGGAACTACATATGTATGTAAAAACTGACAAGTTTTTAAATAATATAATTTATAAAAAATTATGATTATAATACAAATTGATTTATTATATAAATAAACTTACAAAACAATGAAGAAAGGGAATTTAATTTTAGATTTTAATATAGATTTCCAATTGAAAACATTTAACCGTTTCGTATTAAAAAATCTAGATCTTTATTTAAAACAGAATAAAAATGTGGTCGGATTGGTCTTCATATATTTATACTTTACAGTGTTTCGGCGAACAGTATTTTCAATATAAGAATACCTCTCGCTGAGTGTTAATGTACTTTTTCTCGAAAATGATCTCAGTTTCCTGCCATCAATTGAAAATCTTGATTTCAGTGCAATATGTCAAAAAACATTTTAACATAACATAACATATTTCCAAAATGGTTTTCAAAAAATATAAAATTTTTTAGTTCTACCTTCATCCTAAACTTGTTTTAGTTCTACCTCCATCCTAAACTCTTTGAGTGTTTCGTGACATTCACTCTTTTTGTTTATTAAATAAATACATACTTTTTCCGTAAAGTCGTCTATGAATGTTGCGAAATAAAGTTACTTACTTATCGATTCTACGCTCATCGCACCATACAAATCTGTGTGCATTAATTCTAATACTTTACTCCTTGTTTAATTTATTTATTTATTTATAAGTTATCTTAAGATAAGAAATTAGGATAACTTATTATTACTAAGCAATGGCAACTAAGGCCTTCAGCTAGAGGAAATGTAACCTTAAAAGCATTGTCTATTAATTAAATACTATTTATCACTAATTTCCAACAGTGTATGTAGTAAAATATTTTATGTTGGAAATCCACTAGTAGCATTAAATGCTTGTCTGGTAGGTTTATACTCAGATGGTAAGATATATAATAAAAAGTTAAGAAGTCTTCATCAACACCATCAATCATATCATTTATATTAAATATTCAGTTATTTTTGGTTTTAATTCATTTTAAATTTAATATTTTACGAAATTGTTCCGAATTCTTTCTACATTAGGAAAGTGTTTACTTTTTATTAACAAATTATTTTTTGAAAAAATTGCAGTTTTTTTTAACTAACAGAGATATAAAACTAACGCCCATGAGAGTTCGTTTTTTTGAAACAAAAAAATCCTTATATTGAGTGGTTTGTTATATAAAAGTAACTTGTTTTATTTGTTTGTGATTGTTCGTAAATGCAGTGCAACATCACTATAAACATACCTGATGGCAATGATTAAAAATTGATCGAAAAACTGCAAATTTACGTGAAAGGATTCAAGATTTTCTAAAATTCTATTTTTTTGTTCGCTTAATGATTGTATTTTATTAAAATTATACTAAAGTTGTGTTTAAAATCAAATTGGGATAAAATCGTAAACCCTCCAACGACTGATCTCTGCATAACTTGCCGTGGCGTTCAGCAGCTAACAAACGCTCTTTGGCTAAAAGTAAAGATATATTACACAATTTTGCTAATTCTTCAACTGCCAACGATTTAGATTTTTGTACTAAATCGAATGTTTCTGATGCTGTTAACTCATCGTCTTGGGATTCTAACTGCAATACCATAGCTCCACTAGGAAAACTTCTTAGTTTAATAGGACCTTTTAACAAACGACATGCATTGAGCAAATCTTCGGGTGACAGTAATTCTAAACCACGCGCACGATTAACACGGCAATATACGTCTGCTAACGACATCATGCCTCCAGATTCCTATAAATTAGATGTCTTTAATCATATGTATTCCAAATGATATTGTTTGCATACCTCCAAAGGATCCAGAAGCATAATACACAATTGCTCTGCTAAGCTTTTGAAGTATTCTGATTCATTTGAAAAACCTTCTCTAGTTACTGGGTCTTCAATGCCCAAACTTAAGAGATATGACTTAAAGCGCACAGTCTCATCATTGGAAATTTCACCTCTTTGGGAACGTATTTTATCACTGATAACTCGTGATATGCTGACCATATCCTTTGCCATTCCCATCAGAACTCGGAGATCTTGAAACGCTAGTGCAATATTTTCGTCAGTTTCTTTCGTTTTCTGCTCTATGGCCCTTTCAATTCCCCCAATACCAGTACGCATTCTTAATCTTGTTTCTCTTGTTATATTATCTTGATAAGTGTCCTCCTTTTTTTGGTTAACCACATCATCACTACTACTTATTTTGACATCCCATAGTTTGGCTTGCAATGTTTCTCTCAATGCATTCGAAAATTCTGGTAACACGCCATGTTTGCCTGAAAGTTTAATAAATGCATTGGTACTGTTGTCTAGAGGCCCTGGTAATTTGTCGCTGGTTGGTTGCCGTAAATGTAAGATCAAACGCGTTTTACGACCAAATAAGAAATTACTCGCCTGTTCCTCGCTAACTGAAATGACATATTTTAAATTTAGACATAAACAAACTGCCGCTTTAGCAATATCTCCTGGCCTTCCCCAAAATAGTCGATGTGATGTTAAAACTAAATCCCCTTCCTCAAATTGGGTCTAGAAAAAAGTAAACAAATAATATATAATGAGTCAATGTAATTTTTCTAGCTTTTACCTTTTGGTCACCATCATATAATTTTATTTGTGATTCTTTACTAACAAACGCCTCATTTTCATATAATCTTGCCTCCATATATTCGAAGCGATTCATCTTAAAATGCAAGCCAATTCCAAAAAAAATGCGTCAATTTATTACTGATATTTTAAAAATATTTTTTTTTTTGTTTTAAACAAATTGACATTTGTATATTAAAAGAAATAGGTGTGCTAATTTGTCAATACCATCTGATAGTAACAAAAAAATATAAGAAAAATCATTAACAATTGGCAACACTAGCAATATATTAGAAAAATAATGTATTTAATAGTTATACTTATACGAAAAGATCAATGTAAAGCTATAAATTTTAAAAACTCTACATACAAAGTATTTACTTATTTATTTTAAATATCATGTATGTCGTCTAGAATTACTGTTATTATTATTGAATTAAGGAAACATCGTTTAAACGTTGCCAACTTATTTAACTTCATATGTTGTTAAGTTGTGGACATTTAACTTTACACGTCGTGTTTTTATTTTTAGTTTCTCTAATTTTTATTAAATTTTGTGATTTTTTTCATATTTTTGTACAATTATTATAATAATTATGGTATGAGTGCAAATTTGCTACAATTTACATAATTTCGTATAAGTAATAAAAAACGCCTACATTTATCTAAAAAATAGTATGCTGTAATTCCCATATTTTGGGAATATAATCTATAAATAAAATAGGTATTAGCTTTTTTGAAAAAAATTCTGGGTTTTTTAAAAAATTTTAGCAGTGATTAGTATTATAATGGATGTCAAAACATCGACAGAGGCTAGTAAAATGTTAGAGGCCGCTTTACAACAAATGGATGGCATTATTTCGAATGCCTCTGCAAACAGCCAAAATGGAGGTGGGTCTTCCCTTCCCCGTACAGATCAAATACAAAACATGTCAAGCCTATCAATTAATACTGAAAACGGAAGTGCGAATACTTTAAATGAACGTAGTATTATATCAGCGGAAAATGTACTATCAACGGCTAAAACTTTGGCTTTGGCATTGCAACAGGTATGTTAGTCTAAATAATATATTGTATAAGTAGAGAATATAGGCGTGTTGCAAATAAAATATTTTTTGTATGACTGTTTATTAAGTAAATAATTTGTATGTTGCATTTAATATAAGGTTGGATTAACTGCCCCGGCACCAGACCCCGTAACTGCTGCAATTATAAGTGATTGGCTGGAGTGTCATATACCTCGCCAAGATTCCGACGAGCGATTGCGCCGATTACAACGGGATAAAGAATCAATATCTCTTCAATATCGAATGGTAGCTGATAAAGTATGCGAACAGGCAGATAAAATTCTAGAGCTTGAACGTTTGTTGTCTGAAAAAACGCAGCAATTAAGTGCCAAAGATGAACTTTTACAAAGACAATTATGCACACGTTCGGAATTGGAAACTCAAAAACTAGAGCTCATGTCAGCATTGAGCGAGCTAAAGTTGCATAGAGCGGCTTTGGAAAAAGAAAATTTGGAATTGAAAAATTTTGAAAACTTAAGTATCTCCAAAGAGCAGTTAAAACATTTTACCGCTCCATTCGGTAGTATGGGTAACTTGACTCAGTTGAATTTCTCAAACAAAAGTGGACATTCTCCAAAGACGCCTCCAACTGCTTTACGACATCAAATACATCCTTTATATCACAGCTTACCACGTTCACAATGCTATAAGAATGGAAATAAGCCAAAATTGCCTATAAATCCAAATCATAACAATAACAACAACAATGGAAACATAAGTAAGCAACGTAATGTTGTATTTGCTTCGAACGAAAAAATTCTTATTGATGACACCAGTATTCAAAATGATTCATCGGATCTGATGTTTAATAGTTTCACGAGCAATTCAAATGTCAATTCGACACCTTCACCAACTTTAAAAGAAAGATCAGCTAAAAGTTTACGAAATATTTTTGGTAAATTAAGGCGTAGTAATAGTGGCAATTTGGAATTACCTGCTCTAGAACAAGCAGAACCTGAATTTCGTCGAGGGGATCGAGCAAGAGCAACGGCCGGTGGTCGTATAGAATGGGCTACACAATTTTCAATAAATTCAAATAAGAATTGGTCGGAATGGTCTGAGCAAGAAGTTTGTAATTGGCTAAACGAAATAGGCTTGGCGTGTTATGAAGAAGATTGCAGGTAAGCCCGATATTTATACCATTATAGTAAAATAAAACACTTTTTTTGCATGTAGTAAAATTATCAACTTTTAAGAATTAAATACATATTTAAATTCCTTAACTAACATCGTTGTATACTAACATTGCCACTACTAAGTACATACCTACATATACATATTAGTTACATATTTATGACATGTATTTATAATTTTAATTTCACCTTCAACTTTTTCTACTTTCGAAATTATTTAATTTATCTAAACACTTGATGCATGTTTTAAAAAATTAACATTAAACGATAGCTATCTCTTGAGGAACGATAAATTTAATTGAACAAATATTTACATCCAAACAGAAAGTGGCTAAAAAACAAACCTTCAGTATGCTTTTTTACTGCATCGCCTGTGGACATTGAAAAAGAATTATGTTTAAAATCTCCTTTACATCGGAAAAAAATCATGCTTGCTATTGATGAACTCACAAGTAAAGAATTAGACCATTTATCTTTGAAAGCAGCACAATTAGACATTGGCTGGGTTATGCGATGGTTGGATGACATTGGGTTACCACAGTACAAAGATAATTTCTTACAAGCTAAAATTGATGGACGGATGTTACATCGCTTAACAATGGAAGATTTGGTACAGTTGCAAGTTACATCTTGTCTTCACATAGCGTCTCTTAGAAGAGCTATACAATGTATGCGTGAAACTGAATGGAATCCTGATTGTTTAATTAGGAGATCAACAAAAATATCAAAGAGAAATAGCACGGAGTTGGACGAAAATACAAGTAATAATGAGGAATTGGATACAAGTATTGAATTCATATCATTATGGACAGCCCATCGGGTTATGGAATGGTTACGTGTTGCCGACTTATCAGAGTATGCGCCAAATTTAAGAGGAGCAGGTGTTCATGGTGCCTTAATGCTTTATGAGCCTCGATTTAATGCGGATTTGTTAGCAGACTTATTGAGTATACCGCCAAGCAAGACATTATTACGCAGACATTTAGCTACCCATTTTAAAGAACTGTTAGGACGAGATGTTATACATGCCAAGCGTGATGCAGAGGCACAAATTGGTTACCAACCTTTAACTATAACTGCTAAAATAAGACCACCTAAAAAGACTCAATTTTCTTTAAAACGAAGAAAATCCACCAAAGGTCTTCAATGTGGTTCGAACGAAATTGAGTGGACCGATTATGTCTGTCCTATGAACACTTCGAACAATACACACAATAATTCGGCAACGTCTTCATCGACAACCTCTACAAATACTTCAGAACAAGCGCAATAAAAATATATATATAAATCTTATTTATTTATAATAATTTCGATTAAACTGTGTAAGATTCAGTTTAATTGAAAAAAGTTGAACGAAAAAAAAACATTTATAAGGGCCTCAATTGCTTTTTAATGATATTAACGATTTAAAAACAATAAATAATTTAGGTACAATTAACAAATATAATATCATTAACTCAAAAGTATGAGGACTGCATATCATTATTCCAGAAATGAATATTTAAATTTTGAGCAGTGCCACTTTTTCTGCAAAATTTCTTCCCTTAGTGCGAACTATAAAACCAGTTTTAAATATTTTATTCATATTTACTTTTTGGTACCAAAAATGTTTATTCAAGAATCAAATACATCTCCATTTTCACCTTAAAAAAATTTACCACAACTTTTATGTTTCTTAATTAATTCCACTACAATAGAAACGCATTTAATCCAGAAAATGTAATTTTCAATCAATATGTCTTCCAAAAGTCTTAGCTGAGTTATTTATTTTAGTAAATATTTGCTCAAGAGAACAATAAGCCCAAACCAAAACGAAAGTATTGCAAAGCATTACAATTACAAAACTGTTATTGAAAAGAATATTTTTTTTTTTAATAAAAAAATACATTTTATCTAACTTTAAATCAATATTATTAAAAATACTCACCACGTAAAAAGAGTATAATTTTATATATTGTTATTAATTAATAATTTTCTGCATTTTTTAAAAATAATTTTAAGTTGTCTTCAGTTTTATGATTAGAAAATTGTAAAGAAAATAATTATAAAATATTTCGCCTTATTAATCAAGCGTTAAAATTACTTAAGAAATATATTTGCACTTATTATTATGAGTTTGTTTTTTATTTCATGTATTAGATGCTAGCTGAACTTGGTCCGCGTTACCTGTCCTAACGTTGGCTCACATTTCTCTTGATTTTACCTTTCTTGACATTTGGAATATCAATTATAATTTTTGTACCATACGTTTGTTCTATACTATTGACGTTACTTTAAATATCACAATAAAGTTGGTTTATTTCAGAAATCGGAGCTGGTGCGTGATGTTTCTGATTTCAATTGTCCTAAAAAATTATGTTCACTACTTATACAACATTACGTGATGATATGCAAAAAATGTCGCCAACATTAGTTATATCCCTATTATGTTATCTAGATAGATGGATAAAATCCTTATTTTTTAATCTTTTTGATGTTATTTATTTCTGTAAAGGTCCGTTTCAAAATTATGCTTGTTTAAAAATATAATGGGATGGTAATGAAAATGGTAAGTAAAATAAGCAATGCATTGAATGATAATGTAGCAATCTTTGTTAAATATGAAAAATATTACTGATTTTTTGACATGTGCCAAACATTTAGTTATTTCTAATTTAATTTTAAGAAGCAGTAAAAATTTTATATGTTGGATGCAATGACGTGCTTATGTAAATTTCATTAGTTTTTCACCAAAATTAGATGTATGTAAAAAGGTAAAATATATGTAATCGCATTTTAGATGCGAGTAAGATGTTGTTTGTAAAGTATTACTTGCATTATTTTTGTTGGGCAATTCGAAACTTTTTTGACAAGAAAAATAGGTTCGTTATTTACAAATATTTGCTTGAAATGTAGTAAAATATTAAAAAAATGCATCGCTGCACAGCACTTGCATATTTAAAAAAGTCACAAGCTTGCTTTTGCAATAGTACAACACAACCCAGCAAAAATGTGTGGAAAAAGATGTAGTATTTTCATCAGAATTAGTAACTCGAAGTGCTTCAAATTCGGGTGAAAAAAACTATGAATTTTACATTAGCGTGTCATTAAAGGGATGTTATTAATTTTTGGCAACTCAAAACTGCATCTAATCTTAGTTAAAGAGGCTGTTAAAATGCTATATTTGGATGTCAAAAATAAAACTCATTATCTGTAATGAAAATTTCACTGGTTTTTCACCAAAACTTAATGTACTTCAATCATGTTATTTGTAATGACTTTTCAACACCTATTTTCTTACTTTTAACTGGGTTTTGATTTGTAAGGAAATATTTGGTTTATAATAGCGAAAAGTATGTAATAGCATTTTTAGATGTGATTAATATGTAGTTTGTAAAGTATTTACTGGGAAATAAATTTAAATAAAAAATTGTGAAGGACAAGCATTTATAATTTTTTGGTGAAATTTTCATTTGTTAAAAGTGTTTACATTTAAATTATCTTAAAATGTTCTAAGAAAAAGTACTTGCTAAAACATTAGCTAAGATTTAATAATTCGCATTCGTTGCATCCCTAGAATTTAAACACACAATAGTTAGCAGCTTGATTTTTTATTATAAATAAGGCCGATAATTAATTAGCCCACCTATTTCGTTGTCATTTTAAACTCAGAGTTAGACTTATTTTTTATTTTATTCATAGTAATATATAAAGCCACTATTGGCCAATAAATATTTATATATTACAAGGCAGTAATCCTAAATAAAAAATTTTAAATATTATAATGGCAATTTATGTTATAAATTTATAAATCCGCTCCATTATGATATTGGTTCCCAAACCAATGGTAATAAACAATGTAGTAAGAATTTAGAAAGGCAGATCCGTTATGTAGGTACTATTATGGTATCAAATGTATTGTCTTACTGTCTTTTAAATGGACTGATATTTTGCTTTTGGATTATAATTAGGAAGGCAGTGCTTTAAGCACTTGTATTGGCAGTTACAACACGTGTGTTTGGAGAAACCCCACCATACGACCTATACCTTTATATAGGAATTTGTAGCATCGAAGTCAGTTAAATGAAAATAATTGTATAGTATCAACCAGAATTAAGTTTCAACTTGCTATTTCTCACGAAAGCATCGAATTAAAAAATACGATTGTTTTTTGATAAATATTTAGAAACTTACCAGCTTTAATATTCTATTGCCCAGAAAGTCTTTTATGTATAATAAATTAAGAAAAATTCAATATTTTTTTTTTAATAAAATCGACTGATTTTTTATTTATTTACAGTTTTAACTACTTAACCGTATAGAGTTTAACATTTTATATCAACATTTGCTTATTATATCTCTCGGAATAAGCGAAACATGAGTAGCAATTTTAGGATCAATTTTAAAAATATGTTAAAAATTTATTTAATTGCCACAACTTCTTAAACAAATTTGAGTAAAACAAAAAAGTTATTTTTTATTTTATTAACAGAACACATTTCAAACATACTTACAACTATTTCAGTTATTTATTAAAAATTATAAAAGTGGCGATTTACTCCTAATTTTTTTAAAGTTACAGTCTATTTTCATTCTGATGTTAGTAGAAGAATTATGCAACATATTTGTAATTAGAACGCAAAAATTTTAAAGTAAAATTTATTCAATAATTCAAGTGTCGTTTTTTACTGTTTATTTAGTACAAAAAATAAATACAAATATTCTTATTCTTATTATTTTGCATATTTAATGAATAAATATTTAAAGAAATTTAATAAATATTTTTTTTCACATTATATACAAACACCTAGTGTATGAATAAGTAAAACGAGCGTCAGTAAAAATTATTTTGATACTTATAAAAACTAAATATTATTTTCTTAATCAGTTTGTAACAATTATTATAACCAGTTAACATATTATCGTGCAATACATAGACGTGTATGCATTTTCAATATATTAAAATATCCTTTTCCTATCAATATAAATTAATTATTCTTATCTTTGGCAGCATCGTGTTTTCATATTTACATCATCTTAATTTAAATAAATGGTGTCGAAAAACTTTATGATCTTAAAAGTAAGTTTATAAAATGTCTAGAATATATTAATTATCTATATTTCCCTAAATAGTTTGTGCGTGTTTATTGTGATTCCTTATCATCCGATTTTAATGCATCAGTATTTGTATGTTCTTGCAATCTGTCTGGCAAATAATCTTTCCAATTACGAAATAAATAACGTGTGAATTTTTTCAGTTGCCTAAATTTGCAATACGTTGCACCTTCTGCAGATTCCAATTGTTGCGTCTGTATAAGAAATCCTTGTTCTTTAAATGTCCTTTCCAGTTTTTCCTTTTGGCTTGATTTTCTAAACTGTTGCTGTTGAATATTATTTTTACGTTGTTCCGCACAGCGACTTGTTGATAACGTTGTTGGACTAGAAGATGAATAGGATGAATATTCCTTAATAGAATTTGAACATGCTTCATTTTTACTCACTTCAAAAGATGTTGATTTTGGTGAAATGGAATCCGCCATGGTGTTGCCACTAAGAGATCTGCCAGAAAGCATCACTGATGATGTAGGTGACTCCGGAATTTGTAATAGTTCATTACTTAAACCAGCTGAGGGTGGTGGTATATCTATCGATAGTTTTTGTCCAGTACAATTGACTCCAGGTAGTAGACCGGCAGTATGCTGAAGACTTTCTCTTGGAAAGTATTCATACCCCCTACTAGATTTATCGCCAGTTCCACTAAAGTAGCGATAATTGCCACCCGCATCAACAGATACCATTTTTTTCTCTTGCAATGTAGGCTTAGAACCTCCAGTAAATTTAAATTTGCATATACTAACTTCAGTGACTGGATTTGTTTTATTTTCGACGTTCATAGGAGGTATAAAAATTGCCGAGCGCTTACGTTTTTGAGGAGCTATTTGCTGTTGATTTGTTGCAGAACTTATAGTAGTTGCTAAAGAGGTATCCGATTTGAAAGAAGAAGGCGTTGACAGTTGTTCCGGATATTCCAAGTTTAGAGTAACAGGACTAATCGTAGATTTTTCTATTTTTTGTGGCAGAAAAAGACCACTTGGTATAGGAATTTTTAAAGCTAGTTGATTGTCTTTTTGTATAGTCTTGAAAGGACCATTGGCGTTGTGTAAAAGCACCCCACTCTCCAACAGTTTTTGGTAGTAAGCAGTAATAGGATGTATTAATTTTTCTTCACTGGTTGACTTGGAAGGTTTGTTCGATGTTTTAGGAGTATTTTCTTCATTTATATTACTTAAGGAGTTCTTCAGATTATTAGCCAAAATGGAATCGCGAACATAATCAAGTGGGGTGCTCACAGGTGTAGGGCAGCTAGAATTTGTTTCTGATAATTCATCTCCACTTGAAATTGAATAGGAATCATTCAATTGGTCGCGTAAGCATAAATTTAATGGTTGTTCATATTCTTCATTTTTATTAGCATGATTGTCCGTATTAAAAATAGTAGGTGAATAATTACAACCATTATCGGGCTTGGTTTTTTTCGACAATATAGTTCCGTAATTCTTATATATTAAATGACAAATATCAGCCTTTTTTGGCTTGCGACCTCTTCGTGGTTTGCAATTATCGAGTGTTATTTCTCCCATATAAGGAAGATCGGAATAATGTGGACGTTTAGCATTAGAAATGTTACTGACTTCCGCCATCAAATGGTCGTTACGTGCGTCAATCTGTTTTAATCTGCATATATTTTGCTTTTCATTGCCGCTTTGCGTTTGGAGATTATTGTTAGTGTCTATTGGGGCGATCGATGTAGTTCTCTCGGATTCATATGCTTTGTCTTTGTTAGATTGATATTGAAGTTTTTGTGCCGTTTTTTGTGTCTCTTTTGATGCATTAGCGGTCCTTTGAATTTCGGCAATCTTTTGAAGCCAACTACGCACATTTTCATGAGAATTTCTCGGTTGAGATTGTTTATGAAGGTTATTTGTTGACTTTGATGAACCACGTTGATTAGTTGTATTGAGTTTCGTTTGATTTTTACATATTCGTTGTTGGCCCTGAGTTGCCTCGTAATGACTTAGATATTCTGGAGGCAATGCCTGATGATGAAATCTTAATTTAACCGTGGCGCCCTTCTTATTTTTGGTTTTTTGAGAACGTTGCTGCTTTTGACAGACTGTAGGAGGGGTTGTGGGTATATTTTGTGATGTTGTATTACTTTGACTTTGTTGCTGCTGTTGATTTCGAGCACTCATAAGATTCGCTTTTACTTTAAGCTGTTGTTTTGTTAAATTACTGCATCCACTTTTAACAGGGCGTTGTGGGACAGTTTGTAAATTGGACAATTTAGGTAATGTGTCTTGGTTGCTTTGCTTGCTTAAAGAATGTTGAATATGGCTATTAGTTTGGGTATTAAAACTTTTTGCAAAATCGGCTGGATGATCATCATCATGCGATAACACATTATTGGCTCCATGACTAATTAATGGATCATCGGATCCCTGCAGTAACAACTTTGTATTATTGTGGTCAAATCGATTGTGATTTGTAAACATTCGATGGTGTCCTATGTCATGACTTGCATTAATGGGATGTTGCTGCCAAGTTGATGAATGTGATGGAAATAAATCAATTGTATTGATATCTTCCAATTTGACAGCAGCAAATGATTGTGCTGCATTATCATCATTATTTAACTGTTTTGGCAAGTTTGTGGCAGGAGAATTTAATGGTGATGTATTTTGAATTCTGTAAATTAGTGTTGGACACATGTCCTTGTCGGTAGGATGGGCTGCAGCATCACCATCATTTAATATAGAGAAATCGTCACGTGAAATGTCTTGCATACTATGGCCAACTAAACAAATTAGAACAAAAATAAACAAATTAGAAAATTAAATAAAACCACATTATTAAATAATTAAAAAAATATTAAAATTAAATTCTTTTGAACTTTATGACTTTTTTACCATTCATTTACAACAAAACAAAGACAGGTTTAGAGAAATCATTATTTACAATATAACATTATTTTAAATATAAATAAGCCTTAGAAACAATAACATACTGAATACCAAAATATTTCATTTATACATATTTGATATATTTCAATTCTTCGCTAAAAACTCTTATACATTTTATACGATATTTGTAGAATGTGTTTTTAATAGAATGGAAATGTAAAAGTTTTATACATCTCTATAAGTACTTTTTATTTGAATGCTATTAAATTAAAAAAACTAAATTTTGAGCTGTATTAATAATGTATGTAATTTTTATTGGCCAATAAGGTTTAAAGGTTGCAAATGAAACATTCGTCCCAACCTTCATGTAATGTAGATTTTAGACAAAATTATATAAGTAATTTAAAGTATAGTATTTAAAGAACATGTTTTTTTTTTTAAAAACGACTTTTGAGCAATTCCTAAAAACTGGTAAACTGGTTAATTATACGCTAATTTGGAAAAATAATTTTTAGCACAAAATAAAAAAAATCTTAATTTCTTTAAAATAAAAAAATTTCTGTCGAATAATTAGAATTAATAAATATTTAAAATCGGCTACCTTTTAAAAAGTTTTAGCAGTGATGAACTACCAGCAATAATAACATATTTTAATTCTATTGGTATAACAAACATATGTACATAGTTCAAAACGTTTTCTTGAATGATTCAATGACATATTTTTTATTTAATATACATACACAGGAAAAATTTTAGAACTTGTTCTAAACTCAACTAGTTCTAGAACGAATACAAAGAGAACCAATTCAGATTATTAAACAACAACCTTGGAACTAGTGTTGTCGCAACTGCTACTGGAACCCGTAGCTCGGAACATTTCAATTAACTGGTTCTTTGACATGAGTTATACATTGATACAACACTAGTTCAATGGAACACATACTAGTTCCGAAACAACTTTTTAGAATCAGTTGAATAAAATGTCAAAAAATTAAAAATTCATAAAAATATTTTTATTCATGCATCTATAAGGAATTAAAGATACCCTAATTAAATTGTACATGGAGACGGGGAAGTTAGCTGCTGGATTCTTATATCAAGAAATAGTTTAACAGATGAATTTTATTTAAGATAATTGTAAATAAGTTTAAAAAAAATTGGTTCAATAATAATAATAATAATAATAATAATAATAATAATTCCTTAACAGTTTCTCAAAATTATACTTAAACTTCATAATTTCGAACAAAAACGCTTAAATAATGAACTATTTTTAAATAAAAAGCATACGTTCTGTAAATCTTCCAAAAAATAGTTCAGAGGTTGACAAATTGGAACAAAAATTATTGATTAAAGAACTAGTTCCGGAACCGTTCCAAATAACGAGTTTCGACTCCATAACGCTTCCTCAGAACCAGTTTCGAACAAAAATCATTGGTCTCAACGCCAAAGTATAACGAATTCGGACTATAATCATGCGTTCTAGAACTAGTTGTATATATGTATAATTTTTAAATATAATGTAAAATATATATTTTTATAATTACCGGTAAATAAATATTCTGGTAACATTTTCAAATTATCCATTTTGTTAATATCGGAAAGGTGTGTTAAAAACAAACAGAACACAGATCGTCACTACATAACAAAAACATATAGATCATATAGATATATAATAAATAAAAGTTTATTTAATTTACCGGTGCTCTTAATTTAAATTGTGCATTTATATTCGAACAAAACAAAGTTTTGTATATTGTTCACTTTCTCTCTCTTTTTCACATCGACGGGATCGAAGCTCTTATCATTCAAAGCAGAGAAAAACGTCCCATGTATGTATATATTTGTATTTATATTTGTTTTCTTGGGGATCTTGAAATTTGATGCCCTTTATTATATTCTGAATTCTGCCAAATACGGTTTAAAAAACACATTTATTTTTCCACAATTTTTAAATCTTTAATTTGTTTATATTACAAATATTAAGTTAACTAGTTATTTATTTAATTGAAATATCTATAAATTTGAATCTTTTTTATATTTTTGACACTTGTTAATATAGATATGTACATATATATTTTATTTGTTTTCCACAATCTCGTAGCACGTACATATATAATACAAATTTCAAAATCTATTTTAATTTTTATGTATATATTATTAACACAAGTATATGTTTGTATGTACATTTAATTTATTTGTGCTCTCGTTTTTCGCCTCAACTTAAAAGACATTTTAAGTTTTTATTTAAAATTTTGGTAACAATACGCGTTGACATCCAAAACGCAACTAAAAATGAAAAGTTGAGAAATATCTTTATTGTCTAAGAATCTAAATATCCACCTTAGATGGACGTTGTTGGTTTGTTCGCTATTCACTCTCATTCACTGCCCCGCTTTTCACAATGATCATGATCCAACACCAACATCATGAATAAAACAACCGACCATAAGAAGGCAACGTCATCATAGCCATCTAATGTCGACATACTCACGATATTTAGAACATTTGTAAATGTATTCCTCTGCTTTTCTTTTTTTCAATATTTTTTATGTTTATTCTCGCATAGAATTAAAACGACGTGAAATATCACCGTGTATGCTGTTTATTTCGAAATAAAAATATATTTAAAAGAAAGTTTAGGTTTTATACTGAAAGGAATGAAACGTTCAATTTTTAGAAAAAAAATTGTATTAAACACTGATCGTGTGATAAAAATTGTTAATCAATAAGCGATCAAGAACATTTTAGCATTGCGCTTAAAAAATACCTAAACTATTTATGTATGTATGTTACAAAGTCTAGCGATATATCAATTCTATAAATAATTTAACGGCGTTATAATCAGTTTTAATTAGTATCAATTTTGCAATAACTAATCGTATGGGTGTTCTTTTTAGAATGGTTGAGGATATTTCGCAAATTTTCAATTCTCAAAAAGTACTTACATAATTTACAACAATTATCTTCAGTTTGTAATAAATGTTAGTTTTTTTTTCAGAAATAACAGGCATAATTTTACTATTTTAAATAGTTTAGTAATCACATTTGCTTGATAATTTTCAGAATTATATGAAATTCATAAATTACCTAGTCAGAACTGGATTGAATTTATGATTTTTAATAGAATCAATTATATTTCATTAAAGTTATTATTATGTTGGAAATTTTAATGTTTTGTCGATACAACTATCAAAATTCAATATGATACTTTCCAAAAGTTTTTCGAAGTATCAGAGACGCCTAACTTTACCAAATAAACCAATATCAACAGTTTAATTAAAATTTATATTGTAAAATGTACATATGTATTTCTATCGATTATTTTGTAAAAATTTTAGTTTAACAATGTTCATCTTTAATTTCTGAATAATTTCAATGCTAATTTAACACGTAAGCGCTTAGTATTCTATTTTAAATACTTTAAAACAAATATACAAAACAACATTTTATTTGAAAAAATCTAAAGTTTCCTCATTATTTAAACTGTAATTTCAATAATCCTGTAGTCCTTAACCTTTATCATAATAATGTATGTTATATTAAACATCTTGTTGAAGATTTATACATACGTTCGTATGTACATTTTTTTTATTTTAAACTTCCTTTTATATATTCATATCTCTTGATCACACGTTCTGTGCTAAATATTTAGTTTTTTAAGACTATTTTTAAAACATGGGTTGTTGTTATTATCATGCATACACACAAAATTCGATTATATTTTATTCAAAAACATTGAAACGATTCTTTATTTTTTTCCGAAGTATATCAAATTCGTGCATTTTTCTTCTTAGCGTAATACATATTTGGCATACCAAAAAAATAAAATAGAAAAAATCAGCGTACGTAATTTAAAAGTGTGTAGGTTGCGGGATAAGTTGAATAGTCACACATACACATGTAATTATATAAAATTCAGAAAATAACTTAATCAAAAAATTTCGACTGATGCTTTCTTGAAAACAAGAGAACGTCAAATGACTCGTTTATTGGTTTGAAAGTGAAAAGTTCATGTTTGCGGAAGTTCTTTAAATAATACTCTCAAAGTTGAAAACTGTTTCAAAAATAAAATATTTGTATTGCAACAATATACATACATATGTATGCATGTATGTACAAAACTATTTTTAGCAATATTGCTTAAAAATTCAATAACAAAAAACCAACATCAAACAACAACTTTATTGACTAAAATAAAATAATCTAAAACAAGAAAACACAATTTTACATTTAGCCACTTGTTTGAATTTTTCTCAAAAATCCTACAGTTTCCCACACACAGTATAAAAATAATTTTACTAATACAAATAGTATGACTTTTCTACAAATTAAGAGTATTTCATTTACTCTTAAATATTCGAATATCTACATATATCATTAATAAAAATATATATTTTTCCTTTAACACCCAGAACTCGGTATAGAAAGAGAAGCATTTTGTAAAAATTTTCTATATAAGGTAAAGAAAAATCTTAAAATAAAGATCAGCATTGTTGCAGTATCGAAAATCAAAAATACCATACATATGTATATCAAAAGTTATAAAACGTGTGTTTAAGTTATGAAAACATTTATAAAAATTCATAAATAATCAAAAATATTGCAGTGGAATTATTTGTACATGTATAATTTAAAATTAATAATAGATTTATACCACCCTTTTCAATATCATGCCTTTGGAGACAGTTCTTAAAATTTGCTAACAATTATAAAAAAGGGCATAAGTTATTTAATTCTTGTGAAACATTTTAACTATAAACATTGTTAAGAAATCAATTTCAAATAGTTTAATTATATAAAACTAATTTCGCATTAAATGACATAAGAAACATTGTTTTAAAAAATTAATTTAATTGTTGTAAGTATAATTGTTTATAATTACAGAAAACATATTTCTAACCAATTCTTAATTATATTAAAATCTTTAAAATTAACTTTATAAGAAAACCTTATCTTATTGTCATATTAAATTAATTATAAATGTGAAGAAAATAAACTACGTATTTTTTTTATATTTTTAGAATTTTAAGAACGAAACAAATTTAGAGTCGTTACACATAATTTGTTGAAATTAAATATTTTCACTAAAAATAGATGTCATATTTACATTGTATTATTAGAAAGTGTGTCAATAAATTAAAGATATTTATAAATTCATTCTAAGAATTCAAGTAAGAGCAGATTTTTTAATAATTTGCTTTAAGATGCATACTTACCCCCATTTTCACCATGTCTAGTTATTTTTTAACTTAAAAATTTTATTCACAATTCTCATACAAAAATGGTCTTAACTGAAATAATAACTATCACTTAAACGATAACTGAAGGTGGTGAAAATGGGGGTTAGTATATTACATAACAAAAATTAATTATTCAAATATTTGAAATTGGTTAATGCGAAATGTAAACATTCACATTACTATTGTTGAGAGAAAATATTTGCATTTGATCGCTTTATTTGTACCAAAAATAAATGTAATATCAAATTTGCAAATATTTAATTAAAATTAAATTAAGTTTTTACTTTCCGTAAAGAATTTTTAAGAGGAAATAAAGCGTTTGCTTATTTTATAACATTCATTATAATATTTCCAAAATCAGATAAACTAATACATTTCTTTTAATCGGAATTATAAGAATTGACTCCCTTTACAATAATGCCAAACATTTATTCAATAATTATTAGAAATTTGGACATGGCTTTTGAAAAGAAGCCTTAAATATTATTCATGTCTGTTCTGTAAATCGAATCGGATTCAAAATCGAGAAGCTACTAAACCCGAACTTGGTGTTCTTTAAGTCAAATTTTATTTGAACGTAAAATTCAGAAACATGAAATATCAACATTGAAACAATTATTTCATATATTAGAATACAATTTAATTCGATTTACTTTCGACTAGAATTGTGTAATCGGTTTTAAAACGAGAAAAATTATGAGAATTCGTTTTTAAACGAGAAATTTACTCGCATTCGGTTTACAGAACAAACAGGAGTGTTTACAAAAATAACTTGAGAATTTATATATATCACTTTTAATTGAGAAGGAGATTAACTAAAAATAAACCGAAAATGTTAAATATTATTGGATTATCACTGCCAGTCTATTGTCTATTTAATGGCTTGAATAATTTAATAGCTTAGTTATAAGTCAACAGAATGATAAATACCGAAAGCATATTTGAATACATTTTTATATAAAATAAAAAACCACCTCTCAAAAGATATGAAATTGGGAAAATACGCTTAAAACGCGATGCCGAATATTTTTAAAGGTAATATTTACCTATCTCGTAAATTAATAAATTATGTATGAATGTCTTTTTAATTGTTTTAAATTTACATGTCTTTTCATATAATCATATATACAAATGTTAACTTTATAGTTTTATGATCAAAAGTTTATTATCACGAAACAAATATTAACCAAAAATTCTATCTTGAACATTCGCTCATCGGTGCGTTTTTATTATTACCATTCATTTCTAGTTTTTCACGTTTTAGATGTAATGTCAAACAAATTCAGATATACTTTAAACAATATTATAATAAGTTTATATTGATTTATTACAATGGTAATATATATTCCGTTTTTACATTCTTAAAATCGCATGCATATACAGACAAACATTCATATGTAGTTTTATCCATAAATGCAATATTACATTTTTTATGTCTTCAAACCACGTCTAATTTTTGCTGCAAAATGTGCGCCCACGAATATAGTCTACCACATACATTTTATGTATCATTAACAATTTAAACAATTCTTATAATTTATTAAAATCACACAGATGCAAAGTTGTTTGTTACTCTTCGTCTAGCAAACCTAAAGACATCAGATACTAAAAGTAATTAAATCATTTTGGACTTACTGAGAAATATTTATAGTTATATATTTATCTTTCGAGCCATCTAATACTGTATTCACTGTGATCTAAAAGTTTTCGCATCTTGAAATCGATTACAGATTGCAATTCATTGAATCTCTAAAGATAAATATTATTAATTTTATGGTATTACCCAAATTCAAATGCATGTTATTATAATTTTATTTCCTTAATTATAATCATTTGTAGGTGTTTGCTTAGAAATATTTTTTCAATGCATTTAAGTGCGAACGTACACAAATACGGTACTAATTACAAACAAATAAATATGTATTTAACAATTTGTTCAATTGTATTTGCCCCAAGTTTGGACATAGTGAGGGAGCTAGTGAATTATTGTATTTGTCAGTTAATAAATCACATCATGCAATGATGTAAGATGGGTTGTTATAAGTATTTTGTTTTTAGTTGCAATTGCTCTTGAAAATATCATAAATTGCTTGCGGTTATAGCCTGGTTTTAGCCATGTACATATTTATTATATTCCATTAACATTTTTATTTGCTAGAAAAACTAATCAAGCAGAATGAATGTAAATAAATACAAAATTAATAATATTTCGCCATTGCAATACTTATTGGTATTATACAAATTAGCAAACAGGTTTTCACCATTTTCGGCTTAAATATTAATTTAAAACATATTTATTTAAGGTTTTAAGCTGTCCACCCTCTATGCAATGCGTAGTATATGGTGAAAAATCATTACTATCAAAAATATTTACATTGATTATTGCAGGCAATGTAAAAATATTTAATTTGTTTAGATTAAAGTTTTAGTTTTTTTCCAAAAAGCATAGTAGGAGTTTAGATAGTTTAACGTCGAAACCTTGATAACTGTCTACAGATAATAAATTTATAAAGAACGTTGTTTAATAAGTATACGTTATACATAAATATATATGAGTAAAAATTTTATACATTTCGTTAAATACATATTACACCCGATTTTAATGTAAAAGTATAATTGTTTAAATGTTATTATTTACATTTTCCCTTAGAGAAATGTATAACGAAATATACTCTTTCGCTTTTAATCTATATACATAAAGGAGCAATGTTTGTTCGCAATCGATGAACTTAGGAAAAGCGGCACCTAATAAGAAAACATTTCAGGAAAAATATATGTTTCAGAGATCTTGAGAAGTGTTCATGTAAAATGTTTAATTTGTCTGACGGAATGCGACGAAGTTTTAATTTTCAGTCAAACCGTCAAATTGAGTATTATTTTAAAATGTATAGATTGGATCAAATCTTATATGAAAAGTCAACATGTTCATCAAGGCCCAGCAACGCGGTCCGGGCACCACTAGTTGTTAATAAAAGCTATTTGTATAGATTTCTGAAATTATATCAAAATTGTATTCACTATTTTGTATTCCACTATTTTTTGAAGGATACTTTTTATGGGGAATTGGAGCAAATATACTCTCGATTCGCCATTCTTTACAGAACAATTTTTGAGTACATATAACTAAATTAATAACGCTTGATACAAAATTTACATTTATGATTTTTAACTGTGTTATGGGCGCTATTTCTTTCAATCGCAAACAAAGCTTATTAAAAAAAATAATTTTGTGAAAAATGTCATATGTCTAACTCCTTTCGTTTGGAATCTATTGTTCATTCAACATTTGCTCGGAGGTGGCTAGACTGTCTTAGAATCTAACATGGCCCACTATTTGAAACATATATAGATATTGATAAGTTAACGATCAACATTTACATGTTTCAAATGGAATGAACAAATTGTTCTGAGTGGATGGTATACATACATTAAAACGTGAAATAAAGCAGAATTAAATTATAAACTTTTAATTTTCTTAGAAAAATTGTGAAACAACATACATATTTATGGATATAGGATAAACTAAACACTTTAACTGCACATATACTTATTACTTTGCTATAAAATTAATATTAAATATACAATTCGGAACTAAATCCAAACCTGCTAACCAAACTACCAAAGGTTATTTTGTCAATCGAATTTAAGTGCGAAAGATTAATTTGTTGTCTAACATTTGTAAAAGTAAACATTATTTGTATATATGTATATAAATTAAAGAAATTAGCGGCATTCCAGACACTACTCATCCAATTTTTAAATTTAATTTCTTCTACTTCTTTTAAATTTTGAAAGTATGTTATTACAAATAATTGAAATAATCATACAAATATTTTTCTAGTGAAAAAACATCGGAAGTACATTAAATAGATGTTTTAAATGTTTTAACGCCGTCGCTTATTAACAACAATTAATTAACAACATACTTTGTGGCAAATTAATTGATGTGTTGCAAGGTATTATAACTTAATCTAATCTTTTATTTACATAAAAAACCCATTTTCGATTAAAAATTGCTTTCGGAGAGAAAAATATAAATATAATATACTGTTCGTAAGCACTTCTATAAATAATTTTACTTTTAATATAAAGAGGATCTGTTTAAAAGAAATACCAAGGATAATTTTCGATATTATCATATGTATTTCGGTTCTGCATCTTTTGTAATAACACGCAATTTTATTTTGTACATTTAATGTTTTACTTCAGTACAAAAAGATACTGCTACAAAAGAAACAAATTATGTTAAACTCATTTTTGAAACAGGTCGAGTCTAATTGAAAATCTATTGAAGACATTGATAGTGACCATTGTTAATTTTGGATGAACCTAGTAGCAAACATTTAAAGCTGGTACCTAAGTAGCAAACATTTAAAGCTGGTAAATTATCAAATATATTGTTGATTTATTACTAATGGATTATCAAATTAAAACTAATTTAAACCTCTTTCTGTTAAACTCTTTTTTGGAACAGGTCGACTCTAATTGGAAATCTATTGAAGACACTGATAGTGACCATTGTTAATTTTGGATGAACCTAAATAGCAAACATTTAAAGCTGGTAAAGTATCTAATATATTTTGTTGATTTATTACTAAAGGAGTACCAAATTAAAACTAATTTAAACCTCTTTAATTTCAGAAATATTTTAAACAATACTATGAAGACTGGTGGAGTATGAATTAAAACTAACAATTTAGCATGTGTTCAATTATGAGAAAAAATCTGGTTGTTTGAATAACGTTAGTGGTACACTTTTAATTATAAAAACTTTGTTTAACATAGTACTACTAGCAGAAACATCGGCTATATAAACTACTTGCAGCACATCTTCTGGAACTATATACATACTACTCTTAAATATAATCTTAGCGCCTATTAACCTTTCTATACACACGCCAGAAACTGTAACACTTATAGCCGCGTCGGTTTGTGGGACCGTCATTTTCAAAGTAATTATAATGTGTTTTAATAAATTAAAAAATAAAATCATATCAATGTTTAGCAAATATTTTGCTTCACAAAATAAACAAAAGTGTAACGTAGTCTAACTACTCTTATCGATAAATAATGGATTTTCTTTAATCAACTTTGACTGTTTTTGTTAAATGTCGAAAGGTTAAAAGTCTGCACAAGACAACAATTTGTTAAAATATGTCTCGTACCACAATTTGATTCACTGTTATCTTATGATGATGCGCACGACATTTTGTTTACAAATTGTTGCCTTATTGTTGTATTGTTCGGCCCCTTACCACCTATGGTGAAGGGTATTATACAGAAAATATTCTACAATTTAGTGTCTGTTCAATAACAATCAATTTATAGAAATTATCACAAATTCTTATTGTATTTTAATACCAATTCAAAATAAATAAATAATGTAACAACATTCAGTTATTGAACTGGCCTACAATTCATCATCCAACACCAAATTAATTAATTTATCCCTTGTTATTTTCTTTATACGCTGTCATTTGAATTTATTACATATAAAAAGTTAAATTAATCAACTACTTTAACTTTGTATAGCGCGCAATGTTATTTTGTTGCCTCTTAGGTATTTTTTGTTCATTTAATTTCATTTGGGTTTACCAAAATTTTTTATTTTATATAATTGTTGCATTTTTATTCGTACATTTGTGGGTTGTTTGCTTTTGGTGTTTCACTTATTTTTGTACTAAAGCCTTAATAAATGTTGTGGATTGTTTATTTTTTAAGTCTGTTATGGTCATATGTTCTATAAATGGCAAAAATGGGAATCGTTAAATGTTTTCGTTTGTGGATTACCTTTTAAACAAATGTTTAATACCATATAGAACAAATACAAATTTTGCGCTTTTAAAAAAATGTCCATTATGACAACACAATTTATGACAAATCAAAAGTTTCTGCCAAAAATGTACTACAATATTTTCAACATTCAAATTCGTGTTGGTGCTAAGACATACAATTAAAAAATTATTTGCCATAAAAACACATATTAAATATTTGTTCACGTTAAGAAATATACATATTTTTCAATTTCAAATAAAAAATAATATGAATCTAAAAACTCAGTTAATAAAATCACTTGATCAGCGGTTTAAAGGTAAATTTATTAGTCTTTCAATGATAAACATAATAAAATAGACGAACTTTTCAATAAACATATTATAACATACTTAATTATTTTAATAATAAAATAACTTTCCTTTATATCTCATTGTAATGGTTTATATAATATTTTGTTCATAATTTTAATGTTTGCAAACCAATTGTTTAAAAATTATTGTGTAAATTAATTTATTATTTTCAGATGTAGCCATAATATGAATTCTTCGATTAAAGTATTTGGAAAAGATGTCAATTAAAGTATTCCGGTATTCAAAAACTTTTATTTTATAAATTAAGTCATTATATTCTAATGTAGCCGTAAATTCTTCGATTAAAGTATTTCAAATAGACTTTAATGAAAATATTCCAGCATTCAAAAACCTTATAATAGATTCTGCCGCTAAATATAATCACAAAATGCAAATCCTATTAATCATTAAATACCTTTCATTATTTTGTAACTTAATTTATTACTTTCAGATGCAGTCGTGACATGAATCCCTCGATAAAAGTATTTGGAAAAGAAAATATTCCTGTATTCAAAAACTTTTTAATAGATTCCGCCGCTTAATTGTAAACAAATTAAAACTTATTAATCTTTAAGTACCTTTTACTTATTACTACAAACTACTAAGAAGAATTATCTGGCCGTGACATGAATCCTTTGATTAAAGTATTTGGGAAAGACTTTAATGAAAATATTCTGGTATTCAAAATCATTATAATAGATTCCGGCGCTAAATTTGATAAAAGAAATTAAAACTTATTAATCTTTAAGTACCTTTTAATAATTACTACGAACTACTACTACTTGTATGTACAAACAATAAGAAACAAATTAAAAAATAGGAAATCAACAACTAAAAAGAACTATTTTGCCGTGGCATCAATCCTTTAAGTATTTGGAAAAGACTTCAATGAAAATGTTTTGTATTCGGTTCATAAAGAATATGTTAAATTAGTCCACCTAAGTACATTTGTATTTTTTTCTGTGTAGAAAATTAACCTTCGCAATTAATTTTACAAATTTTAGTTTTTCTACTACACAAAGTATTTTTATTATTTTATTACTTACCATTTTTGCATTTTCAATAAACATAGGCAAATGTGTGTACTGAAACACGTCGATCCATAAGTAAATAAAAATACTTGGCATTCCATAAAGATATTCAACGGCCACAACAAGCTTTTGTTTTAAAACATAGCGATGAAAATAATCCGATTATGTTTATTTATAAAGCAAAGATAAATTATTCTTAAATAAAAATGCACGCAATTGATCATTATATCCAAATTATTTGAATGCTTATAAACTTGAATCACATAGCTATGTTTAAGTATTAAAACATTTATACCATTTCATTGCCGAAAAATAAAGACCAGAAACCCATTTGTTTCTACTCTATACACATTTCTATACACAGTTTTGTATGCACGAACATTAAAAAGCAGAATTGTTAATTTATTTATAATTGGCATATATTTTCTTTAAAACACTTTATTTTACCATTCATTTAATGATTTGTACAAAATAATTACTTCTTAATATGATCTTTTTAATTAATTTTACTACGCATTTTTAACTATTCACAGCTCTAAATATCGACAAAAGTAAATTTGTATTTTCAAACATATAAGATATTTACTGCTTCCGTAGTTTTGTAACCATTATTCTTTTTTAATTATTTTTAATTGTTTTGGCTTTTATTATATAAATACACAGTCGAATATGTTTATTTACAATTTTTATCAATGCAGTTGTATTATAGATACTAAAAACACCGCTGAATATATTGTATCTGCTAATGTTCACTTAAAAAGACAATCAACAAGTGAAATAAAAACAAAACATTTTGCATTTTGTTTGCTAAAACTCTTTATATTTTATAATAAAGAGAAAACATTCTCTTTTGTATCTCAATTAAGTAATTTATAGAGAATACAAAAAGTTTATGTTACTTAAAACCCACAAATATAATATATAATTTGGTTTCTCAAACACATTACACCAGAACAATACATACCTGACAAGTATTTCGATCCCAACACGCTCATGTTAGAAATAAATAAAAACACGATCACCTAACATTATAGGTGTTACTTGTGATGGGCACATAACCACAATCAACTACTCTTTCTTCCTTTTAGAGTGGATACATACAATAGTGATATTACCGAGTGGACATTTTCTCCTGGCCACCCAATGAGTTGTATTAACTATTGGCAGCTGCTGATTTAATATAAACTTTTAATTTTCTTCCGAATGATTTAAAAGTATCGGACAGCATTTGATATATCAAAATATGTAAAAAAGAACATGTTTCCCATATCTGGCCTCCTAATGATTTGTATTAACTATCGGCAGCTCCTGATTTGATATAAACATTTAATTTAATTCCACGCTTCCATATATACCATAGTATTTAAAATGGTTATCAATCCACAAACTCCGAATGATTTAAAAGTATCGTACATTATTTAATATTTCAAAAGATATCAAAAGGAATATGTTTCCCAGTTACTTAATGATATGTATTTACTTTGGGCAGTTCCTGTTAAGATGTAAAAATGCAATAAGTTTTAAAATTAATATATTATCAATTGACAAACACCCGAAGATTTCATAGAAAGCATCCTGTATCATTCCGCACGTCTATATTTTGTAATCGCTTAAATAGATTAACATCCCATAAACTCCAAAAATAATTTAAGTAAATGTTAAGAGGAATGGATGTTTCTATAGATAATAAGAATACTTGTAATACAATTTGTGTTGCCCAAGTGGCTACATGTATTACATTTGAATAAATAAAGAAAATTATTCTGCAGTATTTGATATCAAAATGAGTGTGTTTCCCGTTCATCTATTTTACTTTGGGCAGCTGCTGTTAAGATATAAAAATGCAATAAATTTCATTATTTTTACTTTTGGTATTAACCTGAATATATTACCAATTGGCAAACACCAGAAGAATTAAAAAAACTATCCTGTATCACTCCAAACTTCTATACGTATCACTGAAATATATTAATAATCCAAAAACTCCAAATGGTTTAAGTGAAAGTATCCTTCAGCATTTGATATTTCAAAGAATTTTGTTCCCGGTCACCTAATGATTTGTATTTACTTTGGGTAGTTCCTGTTAACATATAACAATTAATTAATTTCCATATTTTTACATTTGATATTAACGGGAACATATTACCAATTGGCAAACACCAGAAGATTTCAAAAATTAGACTGTTTCACATCAAAAGAGGTATGTCCGACTTTACTTGACAGTTTGCGTGCAGTGAACTACCACGTTAACCAAACATTTTGTATCATTTGCTAACGCGAAACAGTCAAATGTTTAACCATTAGACGAACAAATTTAAACATTGCCAACTTCAATTTTTATTGAGTGTCATTCGTTATAAAAAGCTGCAGTCACAATATAAATATATAAGACATGGAGCATCATCGTAAGGGTAAGTGTTACATTGACTTACTATTCTGTGTATTAATCCTTTTCTCTATCCATAGGATCATCTGCCAATGAAGTCATACTCAATCCAACATCCACAAACACCACCAAAATTAAGCTACCCGAATTGACGCTTATTTCCCAAATCAAATGTACACAATATTGTTAAATCCATCAACTGCAATTGTTATTGTGTTATTCGTTATAAATAGTTGCAGTAAGATTTTAATTCATAAGCATTGGATAAGTAAAATGGATAAGTGTTCCGCTGACATACTATTCTGTGTATTATTTATGTTTTCTATTTATACCAGAGGGTCATCTGCCAATGAAGGCATACTCAATCCAACATCTACAAACATTACCACCAACATTGAGCCACCCGAATTGATACTTGTCTCCATTGACGCTTATTTCCCAAATCAAATCTACACAAAATTGCTAAATCCACCAAAAACAATAATAATAACTGACAAATATCACAAAATTGATATGTACTAAAAAATATTATTGACAGAACAATCAATAAACTTGGTAGCATTGTGGGAAAAGCTATCGATAGATAAATAAATCAATAAACTTGCCAGCATTGTACCAACATTTGTTATTGACATGCCATTCGATTAAAATAAAAACAAAATAACAAATATAAATTCGCCAGGATTGTGACAAAAGCTATTGATAAATGTCTAAAAAATCGATTATGTACTAAATATGTCGACAGATAAATCAATAAACTTCCTAGCATTTGCCAACATACTATTTTATAAAAACAAAAATAAAAAATTCTACACAAAATGGGAAATTGCTACCTTGTTTATTGAAAGTAACAATAGTTACGCCGGAGGAATCATCTGTGGACATTTTAAACTATGTGTTCCAGGATCACGTAATGGATTTTATTGCCAGCTGCTGGTAAGAAACAAAAATTTTCCCTTTTACAATTCATTAACTTTTTTATTTACAGGAATGCATACATACATATGTGTGTGAAAACTTCCAAAGGAAGTGTGTGACAACAAGTTTTTTACGGAGAGGACCAACATATGGATTCCAATAACCTTACTGGTAAGATAATTTAAGTGCATACTAGAAATCCATCTTAACCTTTATTATTTTATTACATAGGAATACTTATCAGGCCTTATTTTTGAGAGAATGCCGTGGTTAAAAAAATGGGATATGGGTTTATATATGCATGTGTAAGAACCCAAGGATGATTATAAACACCATGATACGTGGAGTGAATTGTTTACTGTAGGATACGCCGATCATTTATCCTCCGGTCAGCACGAATTCTAGTTAAAAATCTAATTAATAACTTCAAAACCATTAAGCGTAAATGGTCGAAATAAAAATTCTCATTGCTGATATTTTGAGTCACACTTTTTAAATAAATAAAGTGTTCTATACACTAAGACTTCGGTTTATGCGATTGATGGAAAAAAATGATGTCATTTAATAAACACCTAAAGTCTTATTATAATAATAAATCAAATAAAGAACAAGGGCAAATCTATAAATAAACATATACATACTTGCTGGAATTGTGGCAACAGGTGTTGTTTGTTATTGACATTTCATCTAATCAAACCAAAAAAGGACAATTCCACTCAATATAGGAAATTGTTACTATATTAATTGAAGGTAACAATAGTTCATCATTTACGCCGGAGGAATTATTATTTGTGCACTGTTTAAAAGATGTATTCCCGGTCTCCTTTACTAGTCAAAATTAGATGAAAAAAATTATTTTGAATGTGATATTAACAAGTATTTGGATACAAAATATTGTGTGATATTTTTCCAAATTATTAGGCGTCGTAAAGGTAAACCTTTTAATATTGTTTTTCTAAACTTTGGACAGGATACATATGTATGCGGAAGAAAAAATACATATATTAAAGAAACTGCAAAAAATTACAAATTTATAAAAAAGAACAAGAAAAACAATTGTTTACATTTAATGGGAAAAGGTGTCGGATAGGAAAACAAAGACGGAGACGAATACAAAATAAATAAAAACGATAATCCAGCGTTGAAAGATTGTGTGTTGGTAAATAAACAACGCATGTGTACTAGAAGGGAGGGCGAAAAATACAACGACGACGGAAATTGAAACAAGTGAATGATATTTCTCCTATGCTTCATTTCTATTACGATTCCGCTTTCAGGTTCTTCATATTAAAAAATGGGAAAAGGGCGGAGGGGAAAAAAGGATAGATACGAATAGAAAAACTTTAAGATTGGGTGTTGTTGTTCTTCTTCTTCTTGCTGTTCTTGAAAAAAGGGGGAAGGAAAAAAATTCAAAAAGAATAGGACGGAGGGAAAAGAAACAACAATTAAGGCCGGATATGGAAAAGAAAAAGTCTAACAAAAAAGAAAACAACGAAGAAGAAAAGAAAAGGAACAATTAAAATATTAAATAAAAGGAGAAAGGCGACGACGATCCTAGGACAAAAAATTAAGACCAAAGTGTAGAGAAAGAGGGAAGAGAGATAAAACGTATAGAGTAGGAGAGAAGGAGGGCGGAAACTTGGTTAGCATCTCGTCTTAAGTGGAGTTTAACCGGTGGCATGTCTAGCTTACCATCTACCATTCTTTAGGGAGTCCACATATTCAAAACCTCAATTTTTCAACATGTTAACTTTATTTGCTTTTTTCTCAGAAACTAATGGCCAGATTGGGCTGGAAACACGATCTTAATTGGTTTTCAGGTGCTGAATCCGAATATGACCACTAAATTTTGATCCGACCAAGATTTCATCGAAATCCGGAAAATTCCAAACATATTTCGAGTATGTGTCTTAAGTCTTCATAAATTTAGTTGTTATATGTGTGCCATCTGATGAATAAAAAAATAAATAAAAAGGATCGTTGTTATATGTGCGCCATCTGAGTGGAAGAAAATTAATCAAATGTTTTTAAAAGTGTCGCCATATGTTTGTCAATAGGAAAATAAAACAAATGTTTGTCAGTTATTTATTTGGAGAAAAATTTATGGCATCATTGGTAAACAGCTGTTATTAGAGTATCATTTTATTAAGAATGCCACAATAATAAAAAGAAAATGGAAAACATTTATTTAAAATCTATAGATTTATAGATCCTTGTGTATTTTTTTAATTATATTTTATTATACATTGCGCCGGAGGAATTTATTTAAGGTAAGTAGAAAGAAAAAGTGTTAAATATTCATGTTAATATAAATGTGGCTATTTACATTCCTCATTTAAAGTATAAAAACCAATTTACTTATTAACTTTTTTATTTGCAGGACTATTTGTGAAAACATTTAATGGAAAAGAAGCAACATTTACGTAGAGGGACAACATTTGGACTAAATTAACATTACGGGTAAGTTAATTAGAGTGCATACTATCAATCCATCTTAACCTTTAGTATTTTATTACATAGGAATACTTATCAGGCCTTATTTTTGAGAGGATGCCGTCGTTAAAGCTATTAATTGTCACTATTATTGAATCATGATGAACCGATTTTTACTTCTGGCTGCTGAGGAATTGGCATAAAATGTTTCCAAAGCTGCAAGGAAGTACACATATAGTTCTTGAAACTATAGAAAACCTGAATGATATGTTTCCAGCTTGCCTAGTATTTTTACGAGGACGCTTTGGATAAAAATATTATTGTTAATAGTGGGTGTTACAGATAATCGAATAAAAATTTCATTTCAATAAATATTTTACTCATGTTTAATGAAGAATAGATATAGAAAAAATATCTATTCTTCAACGATCGTATTTTATTGAAGTTAAATTGTATAATTTATGTTTGTAGCGGTGAGTTCCGGGGAAATATTAAATTAACAAGCGTCCGTATGAGAAAGAGTTATTGCAAGTAAATTTTATAATTAATTTATTTACAATTAAAATTGTTTACAATTAATGTGAAAAGGTGTCGAATAGGAAAAAAGAGACGGAGACGAATAAAAAATTTATAAAAAGGATAATCAAGCGGGGAAAGATTGTGTGTTGTTTGCAAATAAAGAACAAAGAAACAACAATTAAAAAAGGGGAAAAAGGCTTCAACATAAGAATAAAAAAAGAACTAACAATACA
>NC_060952.1:101761223-101762404 GCF_022045245.1 Lucilia cuprina | reverse complement strand
TCTAAAAATATTTCCATAACATTTTAATATATTTACTTTATATAATTTTAGAAGTTTTCAAAACTTTAAAATCGTTTTTTCAACATATATTGCGATATACAGAGTTCCTGCAATAAGTTCATCACAATGCATAATAATTATTATAAATTCTGCACAAGGTTCAAAATGTCAAAGTACATTTAAAAATTATTATTCGATAACACTTCTGTTCTTCGATAGCTACTTGAAACATCTTTAGACACGAGTCTTAGGTAAAAAAAAAATGTTAAGAAATCACAAGGATAAAAAAATATTTTACAATTGTTTATTTATTAGCGAAATAAAATATTGAGAAGCAAATGATTTGCAGACTATAATCAAATTTATATGAATATGTGTATAAGTAAATATAATGGTCATTAAAATATAAACTTAATAGAGAGATAATCAGATTTCTCGGGTTGAAATTTTAATTCATACACAAATATTTTATACATTTTGTTGAACCTTGTCTTAAATACACGATGAATGGATTTGTAACATCAATGAATTAAATTTTGTTAATTTTTTTCTTCTCTACATAATATTGTTGTTTGGGAGAGGATATAATGCTATTACAACAGGGACGATAGATAATGTTCGTAAAGTAAATATAAATAACGCTTTGAACTACTCAACCATTTTCATTTGTTCTTCAAATACTTTCGAATACAATTTTTAAATTTATATTTTTGGAAAATTGTTACTGCATATTACTTTAAGTTCGAATTACATCTAGCTTCAATCTATGTAAATAATAACGTAATATTTGTTTGTAATCGATAAACTTAAGAATATCTGCACCGAATGGGACAAAATTTCAAATTGCGTTGCAGTATTACATTTTTATTAATTACACGTAAACCGCCGAAATTATTATTGTAACATTTAAACATTATATAGATCTTTACGTGGATATTCCACATGAGTCTGAAATGCGGACCGGGCACCACTAGTAACTTAAAAAATTTGCAGAGTTTGTATTGACATTGATGAATTGAACAGATGTGTCAAGGCTGCACGTCAATCCAGGGAGAAATTCGATTTTATTTTACACGCGTTCGTATACCATACGTACTATAAAACCTTATAATATCGAATGTATAAAAAGCATTCAAATATAACTTTCTAGTTTGATATTTCTTATTAAAAGACTAATTATG
>NC_060952.1:101760109-101761123 GCF_022045245.1 Lucilia cuprina | reverse complement strand
GAATAACTAAAAAATCAGATGTAGTAAATTTGTTAAAACCTTATTAATTTTTCTTTTGTACAAGTGGTTTATCATTTTCCTCAAAATAAGTTTTGCAAAGAAAAATTTAAGAATTTTAAAACTGCATAAATTTTAATTCGCAATTCATTAAAAGGTGTTTAAGCTTTATGGTTGCCAATATACCAAAAATGTTGTGATTTAATCCATAATGTCTTATATTACATACTAGTGGTGCCCAGACTGCGTTGCTGGGCCTTGATGAACATGTTGATTTTTTACATAAGAACCTATATTTTTAGCGGTTTAGGTGTTACTGACAGAAAATTAAATAAAAATACTAATGAACTCATTTTCTTGCAGGTTCCTCGGAATTCAGTTGTTTTTGGAAAGGAAAACCCGTAAGGAATACACCACTATGATACCAAATTATGAATACATTCTAAAGTCGTTTGTTTGTTTCAGATTATAACAACTACAGCGACAGCGACAAATGTAGTAGCTGATATATCTGGGTGAGTGAAAAATAAAAATAAAATTAAAAATAATAAGAACAATAGATCGTGACTGGACTGATAGTTTAAAAAATATTTTAATTATATATCTTAATAATATCATAATAAATACAGAATTCGGTGGTAACAAAGTTTTGTTTACATTAATATAATACAAGGCCCTAAACTACTTGTTTTTACCCTGAATTAAAACGAATTGTGTTTAGCGTAGTTATTTATTATATTATGGTAGAACAGATGATTCAGTACCATCATTCATTTGTATCATAGACCGTGAGAATATGCTTTTTTAATAAACAAATACATGTTTGATTTCAATTATGTATTGTACAATCATTTATCTTTGGTTTCAACTAACTGTAAGATCGGACTCAGAATATGTTTCTACCCTTGGTGACTAATAACCCCTAGCTTTTGATGGCACGGTTCCGTAAAGTGTAATGGGGTTGCACCTTATAATAGGGTAGTGACGGTTACACATGTAACCAGCTTAGAAACGTAA